>NW_025938899.1:10154-187235 GCF_000764305.2 Hyalella azteca | reverse complement strand
TTGACTTTGATACAGGAAAAGCTGCACAGATAGCCCCAGATGTCAGGTATTGCACACATTAGAGTAGTTAATTGCCACGTAATTATTTATACATTATTATAGATAAACTTAACGTTCATTGGGTAAGCTTTTATTTAAATTGCATTATAATTTCAAGTTACTCAACATATTACTAATAACTATTACACGTATAATGCACGTGTATTGTTCACACAAAGCAAATACAGATAGATATATTTTTCAATCTGTTTCTTCAATCCTCAGAGTCTTGTGAAGTTTAAAATTTCTACATTTCTACGAACAACTGACAAAACCTAAACGCCTATCCAGCACCAAACACGGTGGCCACTAGCATACCACCGCTCATAACCAGACGTCGGTAACTTATAACTTCTGTTCAACTTGCACAAAACCAAGACATGACTCTAATATAACTTATATGTAACTTGCCACGTACACAACTTGGTATAACAAAGACGTAAAACTGACATAAATAACGTATAACCTGTGTGTAACTTACCCCGCACACTAAACCTGAATGAAGTTGGACGTATGCTGTGCATATTTGAAAAAATTGTGTCTAGACTTAGTCACAACTGACCTCTGAATAAAGAGTAAGACTTAGTCACAACTGACCTATGAATAAAGTGACTCAAGACTGAGTCAAAACAGACCTCTGTATAAGATAGCTCCAGACTTAGTCACAACTGACCTCTGTATAAAATAGCTCCAGACTGACCTCTATATAAAATAGCTCCAGACTTAGTCAGAACTGACCACTAAATAAAGTGTGTCAAGACAGAACTGACCTCCTCCTGTGTCATGGCATGGAACTCAGCGGCCAGAGAGTTGCCACTGACGGCCGTCACCAGCTCCCGCCCCTCCTCCACGCCCCGCGTCAGCAGCTGCGCCTGTAGCTCCTCTACCTGCTCCTCCAAACCTGTGCCACAGATACGCGGTGTCATTTCCCGTATCATATTGTTTTATTTGTCATATTAAGTGTCATATTGTTTTAATTGTCATATCATATTGTTTTAATTGTCACATCATATTTTTTTAATTGTCATAATATTATATTAATTGTCATATTGTTTTAATTGTAATATCATATTGTTTTAATTGTCACATCATATTTTTTTAATTGTCATAATATTATATTAATTGTCATATTGTTTTAATTGTCATATTATTTTAATTGTCATATCATATTGTTTGAATTGTCATATTCTAGTACCTATAGCATTAGTGTGCTTGGCACTAATACGCCATTTAGTCGGGCAAACTTGGTCAGGATGACGCATACAAAGGCAGTAGTGCATCAGAATTAAGACAATGTTTCAATAATTTCTCCGGTTACAGTTGGTGGTGGAGCTACCAAGTTGAGTGCACTCTACCAGTGGGTGGTGGAGGTAACAATTTCAAGCGAGAAACGCGAAATGATATGTTTAAATATTTTGCATTCTGTTAGGTATGATATGAATTCAAATTAACAATTATGAATTATGAACTCGCCAGCCTAATTCATGCGAGTGAGTGTTGCCAGTAAGTGAAGAAGAGGTGAAATTGATGCAAAAACAGTAACGGGTTAATAATGGAAACGAGAAAATGAAATGATC
This sequence comes from Hyalella azteca, assembly GCF_000764305.2. NCBI lineage: Eukaryota > Metazoa > Arthropoda > Malacostraca > Amphipoda > Hyalellidae > Hyalella > Hyalella azteca. The sequence goes on along the minus strand of NW_025938899.1, from coordinate 185,619 downwards.
ATCGAAGACACAGATTGTGTTGCGGTCACTTCCGATATGGCAGGTATCCATGATAAGGCTTGCTAGGCCTTGCCTGAACTAGTCAGGGGGTTAGTGATTGCACAAACAAACAAACACACCATAAGCAAATATATTTCGATTAATATAGAAGAAAAAAACTAAAATTCTGTTCGAAAGCAATAAACTTACAAGCTCAATCTTATTTAGAAGCAACTTAGAGAACGCCAAGTAAATTCACCATATCGATATTGAAAACGTTTTGGAGTCCAGCTCCATCGTCAGTTCGACAATCTAGAACTAACGATGGAGCCGAAACGTTTCTATTAACTCCGATGGATGGACTTCCACTATTCGATGGACTCCGAAACGTTTTCAATGTCAACGTGGTGAATTTACTTGGCGTTCTTTTTGCTTTTAAATTCCTTGTTAACTTGCGTTTTAAGCAGACTAAGGATATCAGTACTCACTCTTATTATGTTGTCTGTGGTGACTTCAGTAATAACATTTTTTTAAACTCTAAAGCAATTAACTATAAGTACTCACTCTTATTGTGTTGTCTGTGGTGACTTTAGTTCTAACATTTTTCTAAACTCTAACTTTCTAAGCCAATAAATTAAAAATAAGTACTCACTCTTATTGTGTTGTCTGAGCGCCTGGAGCGTCGCGTTGAGATGGTCCGTGGAGAGGCTGTCGGTGCTCGGTAATCTCGCTCTGCCGGCGCTCTCTATAACGCTAGTTAAACGCTCTACTTCTCCCCTCAGTTCTAAAATTATCTGTCGGTAGAAGTAGAGTTAGTTTACTATTGTTCTAAGTTCTCCGATTATCTGCCGGTAGAAGTAGAGTTAGTTTACTATTGTTCTAAAGTCATTATAAGTTTAATAGTGAGTTACAGTGAGGCTTCGCAAACAACGTCATCATATGTTGATCTGGTGATGTCTACCGGGAAGCAAAATATATTTATTATCATCTAATAATTATTAAAATAACAATACAATCAACAATCCACCAATAAGATAAAAACTTCCGTCTTCGCCAGAAAACAAAAATTATACATACCCTTGAATCAAACAAGGCAGGCTGAAAAACCACAAACTGCACGAAAAATATCCTTGTATATAACGACATGCAAATTGCTAACATATCCTTTGAATATTGAGAACTAGTCTTACCTTTTCAGATTTCTCCTGCTCCGCCAGAAATTCACTTCTGACTTGCGCCAGCAGCGTTTTGTTTTCTTCTCTTAAATTATTTGCGGCGATCTCAGCCTCGGAAATTCTGTTAAGAACTCGTCTTACCTTTTCAGATTTGTCTAACAAATGGAAGACTTGATAATAGTTCTTGATACGATTAGAGTTGAAGTAAGCGGCCTTCATTACAAGTGCGTTTTATGCAACGTCTTGTCTAATTCTACAGCTGCTCGTGAATTGAACATTTATCATATTACCTGTTGATCTGTGTGTTGACTTGAGCCGAACTGTGCTAAACAGTATATTTTAATATAAAATCAATTTACCGTTTGTCATGTTTTACATTTGTAATTAATACAGGTTACTCTGATGTACACACAAAGTGTCACACTTGAATTAAAATTAGGGTCATTCTACGAAGCAAGATCATATTTCTACACAGTTTTTACTAGTACTTGATTATTACTCTTTCTGATTCAGGCAGACCAAAGTATTTAGGCTAAGAAAAAGTTGCTATATTACTTACTTTCTGAACTGTAGAATATCTTCAATAACATATATTATTCGATGTATGAAAAATGACTTATGAACAAATGTTATGTTTTAAAATGTTTTAATGAAAAGTAATTTTAAAATGAACAAATGTTATGTTTTAAATGTTGAAATGAAAACTCATTTTGAAAACTGATATCTCCGGGAAATATTTCTTGATATCCTAGATTTGTTTCAACCCACCGAGTCGTAGCTATCAGGTTCAAGTTCAGGTTGCAGAGGGCCAACGAATATCCTACAGACTGGACGGTAGACGAGCAACTGAAGACCCAAGAACTCTTCACGACGCCTAAACGAAAGTGTATGAGGGAAAAACTTGAGCGTCTCTTAGACTAGAACTGGGCGGAGCTTCTTCTTTTTATGCGGGTATACCCTTTAGTCATTCACTTTATTTTGTGATGAAAGTAGGTGTTAGAATTTAGGAAGTTTACTTTTCAAACTATGAAGTATCATCTTCAATGGTAGCTCAGAGACCATTATATGCTGCTCATCTCCATTAATGCTGCTCATCATCTTGAGTAATATTGAACTTAAAAGTCATGAAAAAGTATAACAACTATTAGATTAAGAAGCGTAAATGTAAAATGGGAATGTTATTAATAGTACCAACAAAATAATTAAATTAAATTCTATTATTTGTTCGAAAGAAAATTGAAATTAGCATGATACGAGTATTTTTTGTGCTTGAAAATTTTACTTCTAACACGTTCTCTATTACCCTCTAGCGGGGATTTCCCTGGAATTTCTGCGTATCTACGCCAAAAGTACCATCAACTATCGCATAATAGAATGAATCTTCTTCACTAAATTTCTCACTTAGACCACCGAATATTTGGTGGCATTAGATGATGCCACAAAGAAAATTGAAATTAGCATGATACGAGTTTTTTTATGCTTGAAAAAATTACCCTCTATCTGGAATTTCCCAGGAATTTCTGCGTATCTACGGCAAAAGTACCGTCAACTATCGCATAATAGAATGAATCTTCTTCACTTTCTCACTGAGACCATCGAATATTTGGTGGCCTTTGATGATGCCACAAAGAAAATTGAAATTAGCATGATACGAGTTTTTTATGCTTGAAAAAATTACCATCGATCTAGAATTTCCCAGGAATTTCTGCGTATCTACCCCAAATGTATACCATAATAAACAATCGCATAATAGACTGAATCTTCTTCACTTTCGCACTGAGACCATCGAATATTTGGTGCCATCAGACGCGGTGAACAAAACCTGCCTGCCTGGATCCCAACCACCCAATACAGCAGCATCGCCTCCAGGCGGCCTCGTAATCCAAGGCCTAGCAGTTCGCTCGAATGCACGCTGATTAGATGATGTCTAGGATCATTTTTAGTCAGTTTTCGTAGAGAATGGAAGAAAAAATTGGTAAAAAACGCTAAAAATGAAAGTTGCAGTGCAACATCCAGTCCAGCCAACTTGATTCGAAAGGAAACAAAGGCAGAAGAGAAGAACTGGTTACGATGAGACGATCTTCTTCCCTTGCTACCCCTCCCTGATAGTACTAGCCGGCTTAATTTTTTTCTGATTTTTCTGAAAATTTAAATGCCTGATTTGCATTATGTCTCTGTTTGTAACCTGTTATTATTTTGATCGTCGTTCAATATAATGCCGCTCTATTGTCAATGCAAACGTATACATTTTTACCTGATGATACTTCGTCATCATCAGGTAAATGATGTGGCGACAGGCCACATCATGCAGGCCTACACTTCAGCGCCGACATCACTATGTTATGTTATGTCATGTTGACTCTCCTTTTGATGAAATCTCATTCAAGTATTCATCTGCAGGCGCATCGATAGACAGTTAGTTGATGTTGGATTATAAATAATCTGGATATATAAATAGTTGAGCTAGCTCTGTTTATAGCCTGCTTCATTGTTCACTAGACTTCACTGTCGTTTTAAATATCTCGGCAATTACTTTTATGTTACTTAATATTGTTTATCATATATTTCAATTCCTCACCAACTTAGCGTGCGTATGCATGGTGACAATACAAAGGTCTTTGATAGAGCTCTGGCTAGAGCTCGAAATAACATCGGCTTCAAAATTCACTGATTTCTGAAGATAAAATATGAATTTAAAAATTTAATCTGGTCAACATTTCCACTCGATAAGGGAGTTCCTTTTGAAATTTTATAATAAATGTGAGGAGTGCGATCTCCAGGGAATAGGGAAATTTACGGAGCACAAGCGGTGTGATCCATAAACTTATATAGTTTTTTTTATTTGTTTAAAAATATCTCAAGAGTTACAGTTGACGGGAAACTGGAAAGTGACTTGCGATTTGGCAGTACACTCCATGAGAAGAGGCAAGTCATTTCTGAACTGTTTAGAAATCCTTTCTGCTTGGAAGATCTCAGAGCAGAAAGGTTTTCAGTCGTAATAAAAATTCTCTATTTGATCGGATCAAAAATATTCAGCTGCTATGCAGTTGCTATATTATTCAGTTTCAATCTTAAAACATATTATTATTGTCTTAATTATCATAATTTCTAAAGCTATCTTAATTCGAGAATTCATAGAAGCCAATGGATACAAGTTAAAATTTTTTTGAAACTATTCAGCTTTCCTTGAATCTTCAAAAATTCAAAATACGCAAAAGAAAAGTCGTCGCATGGTCTTCTAGCGCAACAAGGAAACAAACGGCAGACCTCAGACAAATGTATCAAATCAGCGTAAGGCCAGTAATGAACAATTGAGCATCTCTTGGAAGTGCCGGTGAGAGTGAAAGTGTTTCGAGATGGAAGTATACGCGTATTTCTTTCTGTGTGTCTGTTATTGTCAGTAGTATATGTTTCATCGTTCAATAAATGAGCTGGAATGGTTGAGTGATTCTTGACGTTACCTTCCGGCATGGTCTTGGTTATACGTAATGGTGCATGCGCATGACCAGCTTTGTCATGATTGTTAATTCTCTTATGCAGTTAAAACATTTCCTGTGTGAGGTTCTTTCAAACCTGTGTAGTTTGCTGCTGCAAACTGCGTAGTTTGCTGCTGCTTCTTAACACTGCATGTATTTATCTGTGCTGCGAGATTGATTAAAAATTATATATAGCTTTCAATAACGATTTAAATTTCATATTTTGTCTCATATTGAACATACGTATAAGTACATTCGTCAATTTTAAAAGGTACGGTTGGATCAAAGTGTGCGATCTGTTCTTTTCCTTCTTTTTCTTCTTTCTTTTACTTCAAGAAATGTTCCTTGGTATGTACTATGGTCAAAAATTACTGCCATTACTCTTTTTCTCGTCAATTCGAAGCTGAAATATCACAGCGCGCAAACGTACGTTCCCCTTGCAAATTACTTGGCTAGTTTTTTAGGTTTTGAAATTACGCTTTCACTATTTTTACTCGACGCTTGCCGATGATAAAGTGAAACATTTTGCAGGAGGGAAATAGCTCATATGATTAATTTTTCCTGGTAAACAATACATTTTCTATAAGATTATCCGGGCACGATTTGAGTTTCAGTAAATAATTTTGTTTTTCAGTTTCTGTTTTATACGCGAAGATCTGTGGCTATTTCCCAGCGTCATTTGCGCTTTCACAAGGAAACTAAATAAATTCTATGCGGGCAGGCTTTGTTAAACTTTCTCTTAATGAGCTAAAAGAACATAAATAGAATTTTCAGCAAAGATTTTCAAGCTTTATAGTGGCATTGTGATAACTCAGTTTTTATTGTATTGAACTTTATGTTAAACACGTGTTAGGTAAACTAACAAGTGTTCACGTGTTCGGTAAATTTTCAAAATGCCAGGTACAGCGTTATACCTTATTTTTTTCATTGCTTATGATATGTCAGGTACAATTGCCCTCTGTAGAAAAATGATGGAATACTAAACGAGTCCTTATTGTTTTTTCTAATATTTTTTCCTTTGGGTCACGATTAAGTTAACAATGAAGCTCAAACGGGTTGTCCCCATATACGTAGCCAGTCGTGATCGTAACTTTGAATCGTTGGCTTTAGTGCGCAACGTTTTAATAATTTGATAAATTCACGAGCAATGAAATAACATGAAGATTATTAATACATAAAAATAGTGTTGTATTCCTGAAGTTATGAAGCAGAGATGATTATCTCCATAATTATAACCGAATTCTACACAGCCATGAAAAATCATCAGTAAACTTCTCGCCAGCAAGGCTTCTTTAGAGTTATGTTTTTTTTCTAGTAAATCTTCATCAAAATCAGCTTCTATATTAAACCTTTATTAAAGTCTTCTCCTCCCTAGCGAAGTTTTATAAAGTTTTAGTTTTTTTATTGGTCAACCACTATTGAAATTACCTTTTTTCCAGCAAACTTTATCGTAGTCTATCACTCTTTCCAAGTGTATCTATACATTATCAGAGTCGCATCTTTTCCAGTAAATCTTTATCGCAGTCACCGTTATCAAACATTCATCAGAGTCTTCTTTTCCTCAGTACACATTTGTCAGAGTTATTAAGCTTCTTCTCAGCAACCCTATATCAGAGTCACCTTCTTAGTAACGCTGTGTCCGAATCCTCTTATTCTCCGTAACCCTTCATCAGAGTCAACTTTTTCTCAGTAACTCTTCTCCATAATCACCTTTTTATCAGTAACCCTTTATTTGAGTTCCCTTCTTCTCAGTAACCCTTTGTCATAGTCCTTTTCATCTTATTAACCCTTTATTTGAGTTCCCTTTTTCTCAGTAACCCTTTGTCAGAGTCCTCTTCATCTCATTAACTTCTTATCAGAGTCCCTTCTTCTCATTATCTTTTTGTAAGAGCCTTCTTCATCTCATTAACTCTTTATCATGCAGAGTCCCTTCTTCTCAGTAGCTCTTCGTCAGAGTCCTCTTCATCTCATTAACTCTTTATCAGAGTCCCTTCTTCTCAGCAACCCTTTGTCAGAGTCCTCTTCATCTCATTAACTATTTATCAGAGTCTCTTCTTCTCAGCAACCCTTTGTCAGAGTCCTCTTCATCTCATTAACCCTTTATCAGAGTCCCTTCTTCTCAGCAACCCTTTGTCTACATTGAAGAGGACCTATGGTGAAGGTGCTCGAGGAAGTGAAGTGGTCTCCTTTGAAAGGGTAAAGCCTTCAGGGAGATTCTTCGCAATCTTTGATGATGGAATTTAAGAAGAACATAATTTTTTTTAGAAAATCTTCTATTAGTTGAGAAAATATCTGCTAAAATTAAGATCTATTTAGAAAAAATGTTTAAATTATTATTGATTGCGAAAATACTGTTTAAGAAATTATTTTTAGTTTTTGTGACGATTTTTTGGACAAATGAGGTTATTCAGAATATTTTTTTTTCTTGATGATAATGTTCCTCTTGTTTTATAGTGATTCAGAAAACGTGATGCAAATATAATTAAGGGTCATATATGTATATATTGATCTCAAAGTTAAGGATTTTTTCGTTTAAAGGCAGGCCCTGTAACACGTACTAACCTATCGAGATATTACTTGGAACTAAAATGTTCATTTTCGCTGGGAAACTAGGAATCAGTTTAATTTTCCTCGCATTTCGTAATAATGGTAGTTAACCTATGTAAAATTAACATGCTATAAAGCTGGGTTAACCTCTGTAAAATTTACCTCCAATAATGACGTATTGACCTGCCGAGTTAACTTTGTAACATTTACCTAATTTATAATACCTCTTAACCTCTTCTAAATCAACCTCGTATAATTTATAATTTAGCTGCAATAATGACGTGTTGACCTGCCGAGTTAACTTTGTCACTTTTACCTAATTTATAATACCGGGTTAACCTCTTTTAAATTAACCTGATATGAACTCAGGTTAACTTAATTACCGAGTGACCCTTGCCAGGTTAACTTGCCAGACTAACCAACTTTAATTCCAGCAACCTCTTGATCATCGCCGCTAATTTTATAGGTAAGAATATCGTTTTATAAGCCGACACTGAACCTCTCATGAGGAACGATTGTGAAATTTAGGCTTCAGATACGACAATTAAATGCTTCAGCTTGTTGGAGTAAATGATTCAACTTTTAAAAGCATGGTTTTCTTCTTTTAGTACGCTTTAGTCTTAGTTTTATTCAGAGGTATGCTTTATTCAAATATTCAGTTTTCGTGATTAAAATAATCACAAATGACAATTACTTCTTCAGTGATTTTTTCCTAGCAAAAGTTCATCGCCTCAGTTGACTCGGTGTCGTCTGGCCGTGGCTCCGAACGCATTTCTAACCGGGCATGTGACGTGCAAATAACGTTGATTAAATGTTGTCTCAACGAAATCAACTCTGTAGGAACGTTGTTTCAACGAAATCAACTCTAAAGCTACGTTCTCTCAACGAAATCAACTCTAAATCTGCGTTGTTCTAACGAAATCAACGCCAAAGCTACGTTGATTCAACGATATCAACTGAAAATCTACGTTGTTCCAACTAAATCAACTTGTTATCAACATGCTTTGTTTCAAATAAATCAACTCGTATTCAACATTGTTTCAAAAACAACTCGTAATCAACGTTATTTCAATGAAATCAACTCGTAATCCTATTTGTTAAAAGTAATCAATTTTGTAATAATTTTCCGTGAAGGTTTTGGCGAGTACAAGAGGCTAAGAAGTATTTAGTTATAGTGGGTATTGCTGTGCTGATGCATGGCATTAGTTATTCAGTTCTTCCAATGTAGTGTAAATATTTTTTTAATCGCGAAAATTACTCCGACAGCCATATTAGATATGCTACAACTAGTCCTTTCAATACGCTGGTTCTCACGAATTTATATTCGATAAGCTGCCTTAATATGACTAAACAATTCTTCTTGTACTGAGCGGCAAATTATAAAAAAGTTATTTGATGGAAAGTGCTACATTAATAATGCAAATTCTTCCGAATTCAAATTTAATACGAAATGTTTTCCTTTTTTCATAAGTCGAGTATCCCGCACCTTTTCTTCACAAGTGTTCACGTATTCGGTACATTTTTAATAAAATGTCAGGTACAGCATCATACCTTACTTTTTCATTGCTTGTGCTATGCCAGGTACAGTGTAAAACTTTTTAATTGCTTATGAATTATGAACATGAAATACCTTCTAAAAAAGGAAAAGTATGAAAAAAATATAAGTTATTGTTTTATTGTAGCAATCAACAGCACAGCACAGCAAGCTGCCGTCCTGGAGCTCATCAGTAGAAAGAATAACAATTTGTTAATTGCACACAATCTATATACTTATGTACATTGCATATAATACATCTGGTCTGTAATGTTATCTAAGGCTCGCCTAATATAGGTACACTGTTCACGCTTCACACTTGTACAGGGTGAACCAGAATTAACTGACCCTTTTAATCTGTTAATAAATAAAAAACTAAGAACGTTATGAAGTTGAAACTTGTTTTATTTAAAAGAAGAATATTTTTATGGTAATATTGTATCCTAGTTTTTAGGATACAATAACTAACTAGGATACAATATTACATACAATATTTTAACTAATACATATTATTAATACATAATAAATATTTTAACTAATACAATAATAAAATATTGTAATAGGATACAATATTTTAACTAGGATACAATATTACCTGTCTCTTATACACATCTAGATGTGTATAAGAGACAGGTNCCTGGTCCCTGATGCAGTACTCATAGAGCCTGTAAATATAAAGTTTCAAGTCCATGAACTGCATGCATAATACACTCAGGAACATGAATGGGTCGTCTTGTCTAAATAGTGACATGATTCTTACCCACAGCACGAGCGGACGCCCATTTGCTGAGCCAAACATGAGTCTAAACGACCCGCACAAGGCAGAAAAAACATGAATGGCTATTCAGTGAATGTATTCCTAATTTTTTTGAGTGTACGTACACAAGGTTAATCAATTAACTCCAGTTCGGACAAATTAATTGAGATCTTAGCATATCATCGCTGCAAAATAGTATAGGCCTAATCGCAATAGCCTACAAAGTAAGTAGAAGTTTCTTCACCGACAAATGCTGATATAATGAGTAGACTAGTTGATCCACAGCCTCTTCGGCTGCGCAATAATTACACAGGAATTCTTAACTTTGTCTGCAAGTTAAATCAAAAATGTAGTTCAACTATAACAAGAATGCGTTCCAATAGAAATTTTTCACCGAGAACAGGAGAACTGAATTTCTGTCACAAATTTCACCAGTGCGTAAAAAATGTATTTGGATATTCGGTCGGTAAGGCGACATTCGGTCGGTAAGCCAACGTCGCTACGTTGTGATCATTATACAAGAGGTCAAGATGGTTTTACGTCCAATATAAGAACAAAGAAATTCGGCCTACCTTAGACAAGTTACTAGGGCTGTTTCTCCGTGTCAACGGCTCTCCACTTTCTCTAAAATGCAATTCGCTATCGGATAAAAATTGCAAAAAATCGACTTTGTTCACTTTATGACACATGAAGCTTCTAAATACACCCAACATTATAGGTTTATCCTCGACTTATGAAATATTCTGGAAGTTACAAGACAGACGCTTTCATCGGTAGCCTAACAAACTGTTTATTTCAGACGGGAAGACGGGCTGACAGTCGACAGCGGGACAGGCGACTAATGTCATCAGAAGATGAGCAAGCTCTCACTGCTGGACATGAAACAAATGCTTCGTAAATAATACCATGAACTTACAACCTTTGTTCTGGAACATTTAACGCTTCAGAGCTTTTTCACATTCTAAACATATTAAAGAACAAAAATTACAGGGTTTGTTACGTTAATATCAAACGAGTATTCAAAAATAAGTAGCTGGGTACCTAATAAAAAATGCCATACCGCGACAGCCTACTAAAATGCAAAAGTAAAAGGACTCATAATTGAAATTTATAACTTTCTAAAATATTAACTTTTGCATTGTAAAACACGAAGGAATTTCCCAGTCATAATAATAACATGCACCAGAAATAAAAGTCTCCACATAGTACATAAATCGCCATAACATCCAATGAAAATATAAGTACAACAACAAACCTAAACGTAAAATTAACTAAAATCACACGCAGGCACTTCAATAATATTTTAAAATCAAGGCACGGTCAATTAAGTGATTGTTCAAGCAGCACACGCTGCTTCAAACTATAACAATACAAGGTCATACATCAGATCTAAGTAGCTAAAAGCAAAAATGTTCGTTATGATGAAGGCTTTCGTTATGATGAAGGCTTTCGTTATGATGAAGGCTTTCGTTATGATGAAGGCTTTCGTTTAACTTCAAGCAGCTGGGGGTGGTTCTCGACGATGTTGAGTAGGATGCCGTCTATGTAGGTCCTGAGCTGCAGGTTCACCTCCTGCACGTCGTGAAGCGACTTCTGCAGCTGCACGTTCAGGAGGAATTGTCAGAGTGAATGAGAAAATTTAAAAATATAACTCAGTACTCACAGTAATTTATTAATGACTAATCCTCGTGAACATAAATGATTTATTGAAAGCAGGAATGATGAATGATGATGCAACATGTTTTTTTTTAGTTACGCCTAAGCGTAAGAAAACAACCACCAAAGAGACAGAATTAGAAGAAGTGTACGAATCTCGTGACTAACCAAGGTTCTCAATGCCAAAGTAACGTAGTTTTCGATTTCCGTAATTATCATACATTATTATTATAAAAACTATGTGACTCTTCGATTGGATGCAGCTTCTCGTAAATTTGAAGCTATCAATGTTATCAGTGAATAAACAGGCTTCATTTTCACAGGATTTAATAATTGACATGTTCACCAGCTATACACACAATAAACCGCAAAACGCCTCAGCAAATGTGAACAATGCACAGGAGAAAGCGGTCGCAAAAATAACTTAAAAGGCTTTACTTCAACAAGAAAATAAGAAGACGGGACTTTGTGTAGAAAGATTCTGACTGTTCCGCATCAGCGGCAAGTTTTTGCACAGTTTTCGGGGATAGCACAAAACAAGAAACATGAGAAAATATTACAAGGAATTTGAGACAGAAATTTAGATAGGTTTACCTAATTGATTAATAAAATTCTCGATTATATGCAATAGAGGCAATCCATGCAATCACCCAGCGAGCAACGGCGCAAAGCAAGTAGTGCTGGATGCCTGCATGGCCAATATAAAAGTTAATAAAATGATACACAATGACATATACTATATTTTTATATACATATGAGACTACACATATCTATATAAAAAAGATACTGAGAATTATGAAAATATAAGATATAAATAGCCAGAAAAAAGCCACTCAAACAAAGAAAACGAGAAACATCAGAGGCAAACATCAGTCATTAAATTATCCGGTCAAACCTGACACCGCTAAAGCCCAGTTAAGAGAGCATAGAATTGATTAACAAAAAAGCTGTTAATTTTAAACAACGAGTTACGACATTCCGGCGGGCAATGAGAAAGTTAGTTTCAAAATAAAACTGATGGATGAAACTTTACCTCTTCTACAGTTTCTCGTTCCTTGAGTTCAACCTAAGAGGAAGAGAGAGACGAAGCAGGTTTTAGGGGTGCGTGGGAATGCCAGCATTGGTTCATCAGCAATGATCGGTGATGAGAATAATGTGAAAATTTCGCTATAAGATGCCAACCCCTAAACGTATCTATAAATTAAGACGTTGACTACGTATTGGTACATATGCGTACCACGAAATGTATTTCTCCAGGACGTAGTGGTCTATAATTCAGGTTGCCTAAAATTGGCCAAATCCGAGAACAAAAAAGGCCGATAACTCAAAATATACTAGTTTATTTGTAGGTTCCACTATCAAAATTCCATTTATTTTCTTTTTGTAGTATTTAAAATTTAATTAGGAATTACCCCTATCATAAATTTTAGCCGGCCAACGAAATTGAGAAAAACTAAATCACGGAATTTGTCTGAAAAAAATGACCGTCTGGCAACCTTGTTTAAAAAAAGTACAAAAAATGAAATAATAGTACAATATGAAGCAATCGGAGTCAACGTGTTAAGATCAATTTTTTTGCGTAGCAACATATGAAGCCTTCGCATTTGAAACTAGAATATAATTTAATATTAATAATCAAATATATCACTCAAGCGTCCATACTAAAAATATTATAGTAATTCAAATTCAATATTACAGCACGCCAGCAAACCAAGCGATTATCTGCTAGCATGTTTAGTATCACACAAATGTTGTTAATAAATTCTCTAAGGTTGACTTTGATAAAGGAAAATCTGCACAGGTAGCCCCAGATGTCATGTATTGCACACATTAGAGTAATTAATTGCCACGTAATTATATATACATGATTATATATAAACTTCGTTCGTTCGTCATTCATTGGATAAGCTTTTATTTAAATCGCATTATAATTTCAAGTTACTACAGCACATTATTGATACCTTTTACACGTACAATGCACGTGTATTGTTCACACGAAGCAAATACAGATAGAAATGTTTTCGATCAGTTTCTTCAATTCTCGGAGTCTTGTGAAATTAAAAATTTCTACGTTTCTACGAACAACTGACAAAACCTAAATGTTTATGCAGCACCAAACACGGTTGCCACTAGAATGCCACCACTCATAACCAGACGTCGGTAACGTATAACTTCTGTTCAACTGGCACAAAACCAGGATATGACTAGTATAACTTATATGTAACTTGCTACGTACACAACTTGGTATAACAAAAACGTAATAAGACATAAATAACGCATAACCTTTATGTAACTTGCCCTTCACACTAAATTTAAATGAAGTTTGACGTATGCTGTGCATATTTGAATAAAGTGTGTCAAGATCTAGTCACAACTTCCTCTGAATAAAGTTGGTCTGGGTCTAGACTTAGTCACAACTGACCTCTGAATAAAGTGTGTCTAGACTTAGTCAGAACTGACCTCTGAATGAAGCGTGTCTAGACTTAGTCACAACTGACCACTGAATGAAGTGGGTCTAGACTTATTCAAAACTGACCACTGAATAAAGAGTAAGATTTAGTCACAACTGACCTCTGAATAAAGTGTGTCTAGACTTAGTCACAACTGACCTCTGTATAAAATAGCTCCAGACTTAGTCACAACTGACCTCTGAATAAAGAGTAAGACTTAGTCAGAACTGACCTCTAAATAAAGTGTGTCAAGTCCCAACTGACCTCCTCCTGTGTCATTGTCCTCCTGTATAATCTGTCATCTGTCATGTGTCATGGTCCTCCTGTGTAATCTGAATAAACAGTAAGATCTAGTCAGAACTGACCTCCTCCTGTGTCATGGCATGGAACTCAGCGGCCAGAGAGTTGCCACTGACAGCCGTCACCAGCTCCCGCCCCTCCTCCACGCCCCGCGTCAGCAGCTGCGCCTGTAGCTCCTCTACCTGCTCCTCCAGGCCTGCGCAGGAGATACGCGGTGTCATTTCCCGTATCATATTGTTTTAATTGTCATATTAATTGTCATATTCTTTTAATTGTCATATTAATTTTCATATTCTTTTAATTGTCATATTAATTTTCATATTATTTTAATTGTCATCATATCATATTGTTTTAATTGCAATAACATCATATTGTTTTAATTGTCATATTAATTTTCATATTGTTTTAATTGTCATATCATATTGTTTTAATTGTCATATCATATTGTTTTGATTGTCATATATGGTTTTAATTGCCATATCATATTGTTTTAATTTTCATATTTTCGTACCTATAGCATTAGTGCACTCAGCACTAATACGCCATTTTGTCGGGCAAACTTGGTCCAGATTACGCATACAAAGGCAAAAAGTGCATCAGAATTAGGACAATGTCTCAATAATTTTCCTGGGCACAGTTGGTGGTGGAGCTACCAAATTAAATGATGTCTACCAGTGGGTGGTCGAGGTAACAATTTTAAGCGAGAAACCCGAAATGATATGTTTAAATTATTAAATTATTTTGTTTCAACAAATTTTGTTTAAAAACAAAATTTCGCATTTTGTTAGGTAAAAATTCAAATTAACAATTATGAATTATGAACTCGCCAGTATAATTCATGCGAGTGAGTGTTGCCAGTAAGTGAAGAAGAGGTGAAATTGATGCAAAAACAGCAGCGGATTAATAATGCAAACGAGAAAATGAAATGATCATCGAAGAAAACAGATTCTGTTGCGGTCACTTCCAAAAAGGCTTGCTAGGCCTTGCCTGAACTAGTCAGGGATTTAGTGATTGCACAAGCAAACAAACACACCATAAGCAAATATATTTCGATTAATATAGAAGAAAAAACTAAATTTCTGTTCTTTTTTAATATTTTTATATTTACATGCAACTGATTATTTTTATGGTGGTATATAAGCAGAGTTACGCGTTAGGAATGTTGCGTTTATATGGCAGTAGTCCTTTTATGTTGAGCATACTACGTCAGAGGCTTTACATATATGAAACATATATGGTATATGGTATACGGAATATGATATATGTATATGGTATAAGGTATATGATATTTGGTATACGGTATATGTTATGTGTATATGGTATATGTATATGGTATATGATATATGGTATTCGGTATATGGTATGTGGACTACAAGAATTGTTGAGGTTGATATGTGTAGACTGCGTCAGAGTTAAGCTGGGAATCAATTTGTTCGTTTGCTGTATGTGTACTTGTTTGGGTATGTTGAATTACTGATGCAAGGCTGATTTGTCCAATGCTGTATTTACTGAAGTTGTGTTGGTTGCAAATGGAAATGGATGGCTGGATGCTTGATAGTGAGTGTCCAATGATCGTACTAGCAACACTCGGGCAAATGTACGAGTCATTTTGTTTAAATAATGACACATTTCATCAGAGTGGCACAAATGCGCCCATTTTCTGTAAAGTGAACATGTTGCATTGTTTTTTGTTTCATTGAGATTTAATTTCTTTTGATAGTATTTTTGAATACTATGCGTCTCTATACATAATTTAAATCACTTTTCCTGTTAAGTTTGTGTACTTACATACATTAAAATACGATTTTTCAAGTGTACGAATATTTATTTCCCCCCACTGTATATGGTATACGGAATATGGTATATGTATATGGTATATGTATATGGTATATGTATATTGTATATGGTATTCGGTATATGGTATATGGGATGTGTGCTACAAGAATTGTTGAGTTTAATATGTGTAGTATGCATCAGAGTTAAGCAGGGAATCGATTTGTTCGTTTGCTGCATGTGTACTTGTTTGGGTATGATGAATTGTCGATGCAAGGCTGATTTGTCTAATGCTGCATTTACTGAAGTTGTGTTGATTGAAAATGGTTGGCTGGATGGTTGAGAGCGAGTGTCCGATTATCGTACTGGCCACACAGGCAAATGTACGAGTCATATTGTTTAAATAATGACACATTTTATCAGAGTGGCACTACTGGGTCAGAATGACCCATACTAAGGCAATAAGTGCATCGCTATTTGGACAAAGCCTCACTCATTTATCTACGTGCAGAGAAGCATTTACTACGTGTTGGCGCATTAATTGTAGATGTGATCGCTAGCAGCGCACTCGCGCATGACTGTGTTGTGACTGCGCATTGAAATGTGCGTAGGTCTTCCATAGTCAAACATTTTTCAAACATTTTTAGTTAGTTAATAGTGTTCGTTTTTTCGGCACTGTTGGTGTTATCCTTGTGCTTTACAATGAATCAGCCCGACTACTATGCCAAATTGTGTCGTCTGTGATGGCTTTAGTCATAACAATTTTCTGAACTCGAAAGCAATAAACTTACAAGCTCAATCTTATTAAAAAGCAAAGAGGACCCCAAGTAAATTCACCATATCGATATTGAAAACGTTTTGGAGTCTAGCTCTATCATCAGTTCGAAAATCTAGAACTGCCGAGGAACTGGACTCCGAATTCCTTGTTAACTTGCGTTTTAAGCAGATTAAGGATATAAATACTCACTCCTATTGTGTCGTCTGTGGTGGTTTTAGTTTTTCATACATTTTTCTAAACTCCAAAGCGTACTCACTTTTACTGGAGTACGGAATTGTGCTTTCAACTCTCAACAGAGAGAGATCCAGTCAACAATCGTGAACCGACTCATGAAAAATCCAACACTCTGTTCATATTGTGAGACGAGCGAACTGCAACCGGTGTGTGACTGTGAGTGTGTGTGTGGAATTTGCGAGGGATCACATAATCATAGTCAAGATTATATGGAGTAGTACTCACTCTTATTGTGTCGTCTGTGGTGGCTTTAGTTCTAACATTTTTCTAAACTCTAAACTAATAAATTAAATAAGCTCACTTTTATTGTGTTGTCTGAGCGCCTGGAGCGTCGCGTTGAGATGGTCCGTGGAGAGGCTGTCGGTGCTCGGTAATCTCGCTCTGCCTGCGCTCTCCACCACGCTAGTTAAACGCTCTATTTCTCCCCTCAGTTCTAAGATTATCTGCCGGTAGAAGTAGAATTAGTTTACTATTGTTCTAAAGTCATTATAAAGTTAAGCTCGGTAACCTCGCTCTGCCGGCGCTCTCTATAACTCTAGTTAAACGCTCTATTTCTCCCCTCAGTTCTAAGATTGTCTGCCGGTAGAAGTAGAGTTAGTTTACTACTGTTCTAAAGTCATTATGAAGTCAATACTGAGTTACAGTGAGGCTTCGCAAACAACGTCATCATATGTCGATCTGGTGATGTCCACTGGGAAGCAAAATATATTTATTATTATCTGGTAAGAATTAAAATAACACAATCAACACTTCGGTGATAAAATAAAAACTTCGTTCTTCGCCAGAAACAAAAATCATATATAGGTACATTTGAATCAAACAATGCAGGCTGAAAAACCACTAGTTGCACGAAAAATATTCCGTGTATATAACGACAATAAAATTGCTAAAATATCCTTTGAATGTTAATAACTCCTCTTACCTTTTCAGATTTGTCATGTTCCGCCAGAAATTCACTTCTGACTTGCGCTAGCAGCGCTTTGTTTTCTTCTCTTAAATTATTCGCGGCGATCTCAGCCTCAGAAATTCTGTTCTCGAGTTCGTTGCGCTCGCGCTGCTGCCGGTCCAGCTTCGCGCGCAGCCGCTGCTGTTCCTCCTCCAGACGAGCGTTCGTCTTCTCCAGATTTTCTTGTCTGCAAATATATTTTATTGACAGTACTTTACGTAACCACAGCATCCATTTATTTGTTTAACATATCACTTTTGGTATTCACAGCATTTTTAGAGCATTTTCTCTTTTATGGAAAAAATGCACTATTGTGCTCGTCATGTCCGTCCGTCCGTCTGTCTGTCCGTGACTTCACGTTTTCGTCGACGAGAAAATGCGCTCTCTGTCACTCACTGCAGTGAGTACTGAGTTATATTTTTTGTAATAGTGTTTTTCGCTGCAACAGCAATTTTCGTCATCGTTCCTTTGAAGAAATATTGAGCCATGCGTTGGCTTCCAATACATAGCAAAATGTGAAGATATAAGTTTAATTCAAGTTATCACTAATATTTGTGCGCTATTTCTCTTCATAACTATTGTATGATGCGTTCAAGGATAATAATGTTTGTTGGCAATGGCCCTCATTTTATAGATGACGGAAAGCGATATAGATATATATCGCTATATTTATAGATATATAGAGATAACATCTAATGAGCCTTTCTCTACATAGTAACTGGTGGTAGAACTGTCGGAAACTCTGTACAAGGCAAGTATGGTCCACTTGTACCCTTTCAGAATCCGTCTAAACTGATTCAGTCAGACGAAGGTTCTTATAAGAGTCAACTTCTCTTCTTGTTACTTTTCAACAACGGACGTTATATTTATCTGTCATAATTAGTAACTCCGCCCAATCTTAATTGTTTGATCAATTCCAATTTGTCCCCTTCAACGCTAACGCTTAGAAGGAACTAACAAACTTCCTGCTATAAATTAAAAAAAAAGTCCCAACAGACGCAAGTTAAGGTGAATGCTCCGTGCCGAGCATCAACGACGTCAGCAAGTGTGTAAATGACTTACTACCTGAACTGCAAACAATAATCCCAATTAGTGACAATCTTATCATAATTATGACTACGTTTAATGTCACATCACCTGGGGCCATACTTTCAAAATTCGTTAAGTGAACGTAAGTATTTACGCTCTATTTTCTTGTCTATGATTGGTGGATTTTGCGTGAAAGGCCGTCAATGATTGGCTGATGAATTTACGATCTCTTAACTTTTTTTGCAATTATAGGCCCAGAACTGCAAACCATAATCCCAATTAGTGACAATCTTATCATAATTATGACTACGTGTAACGTCCCATCACCTGACCTGCTAACAATAATCGCAATTAATGACAATCTTATCGTAATTTAGTAATAAAAAGAAATTAGAAGTGAGTTTAATTGTAAGATCATAACAGAGGATAAATTGTTCAAAAAATAATTTTAAACAATTCAGCGCGTTTTTTGAGACCAGCATAATTTCCAGTGATAACATATGTGCCTGAGTAATTAAATTACACAAACGACCATTTACGATATGCGTAAGGATCATGTCAAACAATCAACGTGTACTTGTTACAAGCTCAGTATTGAGAGTCCAACGGTAATTTGAAGGCCTCAAAGTCTTAAATATTTAGGCATGAAGACTAAATATAGCTCAAAATAACGCATGAATTGAGGGCAACAGGTCAAGGTGCGTGAGAAACCCTATAAGATGCCAGCGAACCAGGGCACCTAGCAAAAGAGGCTCATAAAAACGTGTCACGTATTTCCCTAAAATAATAAAGTACAGTCCAACATTGCAGAAATATTGCAATTATTTATAAAAACGATACTTTGCTACTCGTACTATTTACTAATTCAACGTAAAATAAAACTACTGATTTTGGTGTTATTATAGAAAAAAATATATTGGCAAAACTGTAAGCGTGTGAACGTTTTATTCCGAAAATAAGACCGCAAAACTACCCTAACTAAAAATATATAGCGTACAATTAGCTTGTTGGCATTTACTCTACTGAAGGACAATATACGTTTCGAGGCTAGCAGGAAAGGTGACGAAATGAATGTATATCAGCAACGAAACGTGCTTTGGTCGCCGTGAAGTCAGTTAAATAATGTGGTATAACAAGTGAGAAGGACAAAGATATTTGTGAAATAATTAAAAACAACTTCAGCAACCGTCACAGAAAAATCAAATACAAGATTTCCGTTATGTCGCCTTAGACGCACGTAACATAAAATTTTGTACTTGTTATTTGAGGTATAATTGATAGCCTCCTTTATTTTGCATAAATTTTAATTCACTTTTATTTTGGAATAAAATTCAAATTTTATTCAAGTCGTACTTCAATATACATATTCTTTGTATCACTTTTGTTTCAGAATCGTATTGACCATTAAGATACAAAAACATTCGATAAAATAAGAACAATAATCTATTGAAACAAGGTTGTATACCATTGTAACTTTTTATAGTTTTAGTATGGAAAAAAGGAGCAAATTTATAAAATAAATTCGTTCGCTCTCATTGCAGATAAACAAACAAGCTTTCAGAAGCTACAACAAAGTTCACGTTCTAAAAATTTTCCTCGATTCACTAAAAAAGCATAAACGACAACAATAAACATTTATAGACAATTCTTCGAACTTTATAAATTGCAGTCGGTGTGCAGACGACGATGCGTATGATGAATATCAATTAAAGTGGGAAAACTTGTTACAATTTATTTTCACATGAATTTCATCACCACATTTTTCTTGAATTTCATCACAACATTTTTCTTAAAGGACGAAAATTTCAGTTCACCAATTTTAAAAGCGATCGCAAATCCAGTTTCACGTCTCGAATCAGCAGGACACACTGAATTCAGATGCACTTTACTTTGGAATGAATAATAAATTTCAAAATCAGGAATTAATTAATTATGTAAATTAGTAAATTTCAGAATTAGCGCTTGTGATCAGGACGAGCGCATGCGCGTGAGCGCTCACTATGCGCTCGTGCCGAGCATCAACGACGTCAGCAAGTGTGTAAATGACTTACCGAAACTTCACTGAGTGTAATAATGACAACTTACATAGCTTCAAAATTGTAGCAATGTCCTCTACCGAGTTTTCGTTTAAAGTCAAATACGTAAACGCGTTCGCACATATAAGTGTCAATATCAGCGAAAATAGAGCCGAATGAAGAAAGCTGAATGTGAATTAGTTGAACACTAAGGGAAGTTCACAATAGTGTTGATGCTCACGCAATGGGAGAAGTCCAATGAATTTTAGTTTCAGGAATTTTGTAGCAGATGTTCTGGCAATTTCAAATTGGAAGGACCTGTCTTACGGTTTGGCCATTCGTTTACCCTTATTGGAGCCAGCCGCTTGTATATACTCATGCTCTTGGTGAGCGTATAGGTTGTCTAATTTGTAATAGAATAACTGTGAGAATATGATTAGAATATTGTTGTACTTATCTGGTTAGTGTGTAATTATGATCTGGTTGTTGTTACTTATCTGGTTGGTGTGTACGTAATTAATTTAATGAAATGCGTGTTTATTTCTAGGAAAACTTCCCTCCACTGTTCTGCTGTTCTACTTTAATAAACTTGGAACCCGGACCAAGCCAAAATAACCCTAACAAGACATCGGAAGTTACCCTAAACGAATCAAAGAAACCCAACCCTTCGAACCTGAACTAATACGAACATTACAAGAATTTTTATCATAAATTCAAATATACAAGTCTCCGAATGCAATAAAAATAGTGTTTTCAAAAGGAGATAACTGAGTTCTTTCTCGCCTCATAGCAAATTACGAAAAAATACCTCATTCTTTTACAATTTAACGATCACATCGGAATTGATATGACATGGAACAATCCTGAAACACAATATGGTTAACAATTGTAGTGCTGGTGAGCACAATCTGTTTAACAATTGAAGTGAGAGTGAGCACAATAATTTCAACAATACAAGTGCTGGTGAGCACAATACGCTCACTTGATGGCGTAGTTCTCTACGGTGAGCGCCTTCTCGCGCTCGACGCGCTGTATGAGCTCGCGGTTACGCCGCTGCTCGTCTGCCAGACGCTCCTCAGCACGCTGCTCAGCGTCACGCAGCTGCTCCTCCAACATCACCACTCTGCACCAGCGGGGGACAGTCAAAACTTGTGTACATTTTAGGTAATTTGCTTATAAATAATGACATTTTCATTCAGAACTTCTTTATAGTTAAGTTTAAAACTCTTCCAACATCACCACTCTCAAACTTGTATATATATACATGTTAGGTAATTTGCTTATAAATAATACATCACCACTCTGCAACAGCAGTGTAAAGTTAAAACTTTTATATATGTTATGTAATTTGCTAAAAAATAATGCTATTTTATTAAGAAATTCTTTATAGTTTAGTTTTTCAACCAAACTTGTCGGAGAGAAGGGCTCTGTCCTCCAACTTCACCACTCTGCAACAGCGGTCGACAGTCAAAACTAATATAAATATTAGGTAATTTACTTATAAATAGTGACATTTTTATTCAGAACTTCTTTATAGTTTAGTTTAAAACTCCTCCAACATCACCACTCTGCACCACACAAACAAAATTTAGAGTCGCCCCAGCTTCTGGTAGGTACTCCAAATCAGAAGCTGCCGCGTCTGTAAATTTTCACTGGGTAACAAAATTTAGAGTCGCCCCAGCTTCTGGTAGGTACTCCAAATCAGAAGCTGCCGCGTCTGTAAATTTTCACTGGGTGCAGCAGTGGACAGTCAAAACTTATATACATATTAGGTAATTTGCTTAAAATGAATGTTTTTTTTTTAATTTAGAACTTCTTTATAATTTAGTTTTTTAATCAAACTTGTCGGAGGAGAGGGCTCTATCCTAAATATACGAATATCAAATAATATATAACACAGCATCCGGGTGTTTTATACGCCATGTAACATTCATGATACATAACTTAAAGATTCATTTAATGTTTTTTCGCCGTTTAACGAAGCATAAAAGTCAATTTAAATTTCGATAGGTATTGATAGTGAAGAATTATGGAAACCAATCGCTGAATTATCGAAAATATTGGCAACATGAGAAAAAACGCCAGAAAGGAAAGTAGGCATGCGAATGATATTTGCCCCCATTCCGATGACGCCAAAAAAGACAATTATCTCAATTAGTTACCAACTTATCATAATTATGACTACTTGTAATGTCACATCACCTGAACTGCAAACAATAATCCCAATTAGTGACAATCTTATCCTAATTATGACTACGTGAAATATTACCTGGCCTGCAGCACTGAGTTGTCCTGTTTGACTCTGACGATTCGCTCCTGCGAGTCATTTTGGTTGTCACCCAAGACCTCGACTCTGTTCTGGAGCAGCTTCACCTGCAACAAACATATCATATGTCAAACATTGCTCGGGCGCTCCCAAACGAGATATTTTATATCACTTACAAGAAAAGCAGAGATCTTTTGCTCAAGTATGTGAATTAGTTAGTTGAAAGTAGACCATGAATCAGTTAAGTCAATTGTCTTACAATAAGGTTCTCTTCAAGAGCGAGATTATGATTAAATTCAAAATTTATGAAGAAAATTTAAATCTTCTCGAGATCATTCACAAGTCGTCAAGCCCTTTCATTCGCTGTCTTCGTATTTTACACACAATAAAAATGTAATACACGTAGTATATAAACACGAGTGAACAGACACAGCACAGTAACGGTGAAGAAAGTCTCATAATTAACTCACAAACTATATGGCACAGAAATAAATGTACAGTAAAATGGAAAATGCTGCAGCTGATAGTACATGAATGTTAAATGATGAGAGCATATATAAAAAATGAGGCCAGAACATTAAATGGTGAAGGTTGATCGCTTAACATCATGCAAATCAATATCAAATGTTCCGTTTAAATTGTGCATGCTGTTATCACAGGAGATACATAGTGGGGTTAATATAAGGAGAGGCAAATGTATAATCATTATTCAAAGGACACAGATAATAACTCCATTAAAGCATTAATAGTGTAATGCAACCCTGGGTCGAGAATATAAGTTAAGAGAGTCTAACACGAAGCATTTCAATTAGAAATTCAAGAGACGTTTAACCAGCGACTTAAGATACCTTACCACACAAAACTTACAGTATTAATCAAGTCTCTATAAACGGATCTGCCGGTCTCGTCACCATCACGATCATCTAATGAATCCGGAAAATCATTAGGAATGTAGCCAAAGTCTTGTAAGGCTGGGGAGCAAAATTCAAACTGTCCTTGCCAATCATCGAACTCAAGCTCGGACAGACCACGATCACGTCGGTCAGACGACACACTTGAAAACGAAGACCGTCCTCCTTCGTTATAGACTCTGTAGATATCCGCACACTGTCCTACGGCCTCCCATGTTTCATGGCCGTTGATTTGAATAGTAGGTTGACTAGTGGGTTGAAACGTTTCATGTCTGGGCTGATGATTTGGCTGACCATCGGGAATAGCTCTTGGTTGACTGCGTTCACCATTCACATGTACATTAGGTAATGACGATGAGAGACTAGCAAGTTCTATGGAATGGTGAGCATTGCGTCGTCGAGAATCCTCTTGGACACTAAGATGCAGCATTCCTTGGCCACGTTGAGGCCACGTGTGATGATTCTTGGCATGCCACGAAAATTCTGTGCTACTTGTACAAGCTATTGAGTCTGTTTCTGATCCGGGCTCTATTATTTCACGAGTTGCTGTTCCAATGATCTTATATTCTTCTTGTTTCGACTTATCTACAGAGGAATTCTCCCAACAAATTTTATGTACCTCAAGTGATTCGTGTAGAGGAGCTTTGATTTTCCCCTGATACTGTTCATCGCACTCAACATCGAGGTTGAGTGAACATCGTCCAGTTGAGCTCACGTCATTGGTCGCGGTTGAAAACGGTGTACTGGGGTGGGACCGTTCCGTTTCAACTTCGTAGTCGCTGCTCAACAAAGAGTCTCTCATAGGATCTTTCTGCTCGGTCATACCGTCCGTAATGTTACTAAGAAGCTTGGCACTGTTTACATCCATCATCATATCGGCTTCAGTCTTCGTAACCACATCCGAAGGGGCATTGAATCCATCTTTGTCACTATCACTCATCTCGAAAAAAAACTTCTCGATAGTTCAGCATAATTCAGAACTATTCAACTATCACAACGGATTGTGTCGTGTAATGTGCATCACTTAATTTCAGTTAGTCACTTCAACTTAACAATGATATTTTCGATCATATAACTCTTGAAACCGATGGAACGTTAGAAGTATAGATGACAAGACGTAGCATCAATAATAAATCTACGCACAAAAAATGCTGTAATTTCATCAACAACAAAGTTTATAGGCATTCATTTCAAGAGTGCAACAATACAACACTTTATGTAAACAGCCGAGGCCGCCACACACTACGAAGTTATGAGTTGTTCACAGGAGATGTAAGACAATTCCCGCATTATTACTTGCAGGAGCCATACCTTATCAGCAGAAAATTCAGTAAACAACATCCGCTTGAGATAGCCATCTTTCCTTCAAATCTGGAGCGAAATGTGTCAAAATATACAACGTAAAAGTACGTTTAAGATTCACTAAATGATAATACGAATGATGATCTAACGAATGTAAGTGAGACGTTCAGCACCAGCACACATCCCACACGACATCTCGAGGCTCACTGAGGGTACCCTGTTGTTGTGAGTTGTCCGCAGCCGTAGGGTGGTGGTGACGGTGATTGATGGTGACGCGTGAGCTGCAACACAGCATGGCAGAGTGCCACACCACAGCCCGTTGTTCATAAGACTAAACACTGCGACGTGTGCTGAGTCACAAATAGATCACGCAGGAAATTATTCCCAAGTATCACGAGTGTGTGGGCGAGCAGAGATGTCGTCACCAACAACTTTGATCACCACGCGCTGTAGTGACATGAACGCGAGGCAGACGATCATGACCGAGCAGCGTTTAAACTCAATAAATTAAAGCCAAGATCAAATATTTCGTACTATAAACAAATACATAGCATTATTTATCAACAACACATCTCCCGACTTTGTACGCTATTGACCAGGACATATCAATATAACTAATACTGATAATCATAACTAGACGTAAAAATACAATTTCGGTGGATCACTTCATTTCTTAGTACAAGTTACAAATTATAATACCACAAGGTTTCTTGAGGACATATAAAGACCATAAAACATTGCATTATTCATTCACTGGGTATAAACAATACACTGGACGAACGGGAAAAATTCAAGGCCCTGTAGTCCCAAGTTCTCAAACACAACTAAAGAACGACACCTCACTAACACGACTGTTTTTAGCGCATTTTCTCATTTATGGTAAAAATGCACTATTGTGCTCGCCATGTCCGTCTGTCTCTCTGTCTGTCCGTCTGTCCGTCTGTCCGTCCGTCCGTCCGTGACCTCAAGTTTTCGTCGACGAGAAAATGCGCTCTCTGTCACTCACTGCAGCGAGTACTGAGTTATATTTTTTCTGTAGTTTGCCCGACAAAACCAATTATTCGCTGCAGCACAGAATGCACTTAGAACAAGACTGCGCTATCCCAAGACTGAGGCCTCCTATAATATAATTATGGTGGGTGTTTTATCTTATCTGATAGGAAGAAGGCTTTGATACGTGGTATGCGTTATGCAAGTCAATCATTCTCTGCTTTGTGAAGAATACGGCATTCCCTATGTTACATCGAAGCCGATAGATCTATGCGCGACCAGCCGTTTCTACTGCTAGTTTCTCCGATCCATATTCACTATATTGGAACGTTGATTTTCGTATAAACTTATGATTTGCTTATGAACAATTCTAGAAACTTACCGATATACTTCAATATCTCATAAATGAATTCTTGCCGAGCTAAAAGCTACTAATGTGAACAAATCAATACAAAAAATGGACGTTACAAAGAATTTTG
The DNA here is from genome assembly GCF_000764305.2 of Hyalella azteca. Classification (NCBI taxonomy): domain Eukaryota; kingdom Metazoa; phylum Arthropoda; class Malacostraca; order Amphipoda; family Hyalellidae; genus Hyalella; species Hyalella azteca. The sequence goes on along the minus strand of NW_025938899.1, from coordinate 159,022 downwards.
AATAAGAAACCCGAAGCATGCGTGTACATATATTGACTGTAGATAATGTAGCGTAAAAATGCCATGCCAATTAATTAATGAGGTTAAATCCCAATTCTTTCATTTGCATACCTTTACTAAACATACATCATAAAGTACAAACATTTCAACGAAAAAATATCATTATAATACATCCAACATGAACAAACATGATCGTAACAGGTTTACGCGACCAATGCATGCCATGACAAGGCCTTCTCTCTGCAGGCCGCAATCTAACTGGGACTGAAATGGAACTTGTAAGACCATGAGATTTCCGATAGATTTAAAAATAACCATTTTTTAATCTTGTAAAAATCATGACGGATCTTCATGAAACTTAATTTGTAAATATTGATCGAAAACGTTACCTGACTTATAAATTTTAGACCACTGACGATATCAGTCAAAGTTTGAGCTTTCAGTTAAAAAGTTGAGCAGTGTCGGCGAAAGTTTTCAAGTTCATACAGGCTCCATTTGGTCTGCCAGTAACACAGCGGCCAGCTACCTTATTATGTAAGTAGTCTGCATCATGTAGGCGGTCTCCATCCAGCTCCATAAGAGGCTCTGGCTCCATGTCCGAATGATCTTCCTCAACCTCTCCCAGGGTGAAGGTAACTCTGAAGGCGACAAAAAATGTCCTTCACTATTCTATAGGGAAATTTGCTGACCGTTTACGGAGGAAGGAGCCGAAACTTCGGTTGCAATGGAGATCTTTTGTATGAAGCACGATGATGTAAGGCTAGGATCACGACGAGCTGAGCTGCAATTCCATGCAACAGAAGCATATACCCGTAATGTGTTCTCGGTTACCGATTAAACCATATACCTCGAACGCACTTAACGACGAATGAACCCGGCATCGAACATTCTCGTTTTGGGCAAGAACATTTTTCGTCGTGCAAGCTTGCAAGAATGTCGACGAGAGAGATGGTTAGGGTCAGGAAAATAAATTAGTGCAAAAATAAAAACATAACTGGTGAAGGCAGAAGAAGAAAAAAGTTAACCATGGAATAAAATATCCATTTTAAGTTAAGCTGTTGTTGTAGGAAGAAATTTATTAGACAACACCGAGGTTTAATTTGAACCGAAAGCAGATCAGTGAAGTGCAGCGTAGTACCTGTTATAAGGAAGCATGCAGGTGCGTTAGTGATAGGAAAAAATGAACTTGGTAATTGATCTGTAAAAAAAACGCGCAGTGTTACAAGTCTGTAATGACAAATGCCAGGTCCTTGACAGGTCATGACAGGTCACCTGATTCATGAGATCATGGACGTCGTCCTCCATGGACGCATCGCTATGCAGGTCGTCGCCGTCCACGGCCACGCCCGACGACCGTCCCGACGAAAAGGACGGCGACCTGAAAAGCTGTTGTGCCGCCCCCGCCGCCGTCCCTCCGCCGCCCATGCGTCGCCCCCCACTGGCGACCACAGCAGCGTTAGTAACCACAATAACCTCAAACTTAATACGCAGGCATCCTCCAGAAAACTGGTCTCCATGAATAAAATATATATTTACAACACACAAAAACACTACTAAAATATACGAGGATATACAACACACAAAAGCAGCACTAAAATACACGAGGATTTACATAACACAAAAACACAACCTTATACACAATGATTTACAACACACAGAAACACTACTAAAATACACAAGGATTTACAACACACAAAAACGCCACGTAAAATATTTCTGCTATGAAACTTGAATAAGAAGGAAAAAGTGGAGAACAAAGAAAAAGATAAAATTTGGAAGTGAAAGTGGCGCCAACAGTTACATAACCATCCCAATTGAAACAAGACGGAAATAAATATAAATAAAAATGAAAAAAAAATTTGAAGCGAACTCGCATACGACTTCCGTGAACATTAAGGCCAAAACACGCCCATATTAGAATTATTTAAAATTGTTAAGCAAAATGCCACTCGATCTAAACTGTCTAGTGTAAACTCTGAGAACAAAGCAAGTATCAACACTAAACATAAAATACGTTATATTTACACTAATATTCACAATCACGCTGTAGTATAAGTGTGATGGAAGTCAATTTAGAGTTGTACTGCAAACTATCATATGTATGCGTCATACGAAGTATACTATTACATTCCGAGAGAGCTAACTTAATAGTTTCTGCAGCAGCACAAACTCTGCTAATATCCACTATCAACAAATTTGGACGAATAGAGAAAGTAAAGCTTCTTCAATATTGCATGCCGCGCTTCACAATTTAGAAAAATTTACCTTGGAGTAAGAAAATACTCGAATGTATTTCTCCACTTCAAGTCAATCGAGCATTATCTCAATATATCGTGGCATAAAAACGTTAAACCCATTCGACTCACCAGCCATTGTACGAGAAGTAATCCGAGCTGCCGAGTCTCGTGTCCACAAGATCAGAACGAACCCAAGTCTCAAACATTTTACTTCTAGCTTTGATTTCGATTCAAATATTGAAACGTTTCTTTTTGTTCGATTTTCAGTGCTCAAGTCGGACAGTTTTTATGAAGAGAAAATGTTGAAAATTAAACAAGGGTTGCTATATTTTAATGGTTCCTAAAATATGTTAAAATGAACGATTGAATAGTTTGCGTTACACATGTAATACAATCAAGCATTTTATCGACAATATTGAGATTTTAAGTTTCCTAACTGTAAAATCCAATCTGAGGTTAATGAACAAATAGCGTTTCCCACATAATCAGTAAGGAAAACTAAGATAGTTATTAAATTTTGCGCGGACGTTAGTACAATGCAAAACATACCGTGCGATACCGTGATTCGTATTGACACAGCTGGTATCGTTGATACAGCGATCATATGAGACAGCTGGTATCGTTGATACAGCGATCATATGAGACAGCTGGTATCGTTGATACAGCGATCATACAAGACGGTAACACTGATAAGGTAATTTATATAAGCGTTGTGACGCTAGTTAGTCCTGTAATTACCTAGCTGGGCGTCAGGCAGCGCTAAGTGCTGTACATAATTGTAGTAATTGCGGCTCTTCTGCTCGCAAAACAATTAATTTTTGTCTGTAGCTGTTGCAAGAATCTTTAGAATGCATCAGGTAAGCAAACAAAACAAGGCAAAGGTGTCAGTCATAATGCGGCAGTTTTTAACGAGAAAATGTACTCTAAATGATGCGATGCACTCTAAGGTGCAACTATAGAAACGAATTATACACTGACTTTAAATTTGAAAAATGTAAAAAATGCTTGAAGAAATCAAGCATAGTTGGAATCGATAGGTCTACAAGCTTCGATAGGTCTACAAGCTTCGATAGGTCTACAAGCTTCGATAGGTCTACAAGCTTCGATAGGTCTACAAGCTTCGATAGGCCTACAAGCTTCGATAGGCCTACAAGCTTCGATAGGTCTACAAGCTTCGATAGGTCTACAAACTAAACTGAAAAAATCTCCCGACACTTCACACTAAAATAGCGATCCCAAACAATGAGCAATTGTTCACAAAAAGTCAAGAACGTTGAGGGAAACGCGCCGGTACGTGCGCTCAAACCAAACAGTATTCATCACAAATGAAGATCGGGCTCCGGAACTGTCACATAAATGATAAATCACTTCAAGTGCTTGTGAATAAATCACAAATTGTGAATAAATGTGAATAAATGATGATAGCTCAATGGGAAGTGACATGAATCATCACCCTTATGTGATAAAAAAAATAAGGGTAACCATACACCATCATCGCCGTATATATGCAACAAATAGGGATATTTCTACAAGAAATTCGTCAGTTACTGATTGATTCAAAGTTGTACAAACATTGTACAGGAAGTTGAGGAGTGTCTGTACAAGCATATGAGAACACACGCAACATGTAGGTACATAAGTTGCGTATGTTGCGTGTATGACAGTTGAGCGTTTGTGGCGGGGTGAGAGGCGAAATCGTTTGTGTGCGACAGTATATGAGCCTTTCTCTCTTCTGTGTCATCTGGACTCTGAACTGGACATCACGCATCGGTTCTACTGGACACATCACGCATCGGTTCTACTGGACACATCACGCATCGGTTCTACTGGACACATCACGCATCGGTTCTGCTGGACACATCACGCANTCAGCAACGAAACGTGCTTTGGTCGCCGTGAAGTCAGCTGAATAACATGGGATAACATGTGAGAAGGACAAAGATGTTTGTGAAATAATTAAATACAACTTCAGCAACCGTCACAGAAAAATCAAATACAAGATTTTCGTTATGTCGCCTTAGACGCGCGTAACATAAAATTTAGAAGTTGTTATTTGAAGTATAATTGATAGTGTCCTTTATTTTGCATAAAGTTTAATTCGCTTTTATTATGGAATAAAATTCAAATTTCATTCAAGTCATAATGCAATATAATATTTCTTTTTATCACTTTTGTCTCAGAATCGTATTGACGATTAAGATACAAAACACTCGATAAAAAAAGAATAAATAATCTATTGAAATAAGATTGTATCATCGTAACTTTTTATAGTTTTAGCATAGAAAAAAAAGTAAATTTCTAAATAAAACCGTTCCCTCTCATTGCAGATAAACAAGCTTTCAGAACCTACAATACAACAAAGTTCATGTTCTCAAAAATATTCACAGATTGACTAAATATCATATACAACAATAAATATTTACAGTCAATTCTTCGAACTTTAGTAATTCCAGTCGATGTGCCAACGACAAACAAAAACTTCGAATGATGAACATCAAAGTGGAAAACTTGTTACAAATTATTTTCACGTAAATTTCATCACCACATTTTCCAAACTAACAAAACGAAAATTCAGCTACACCAAATTTAAAAGCGATCTTAAATCCAGTTTCACGTCTTGAGTCAGCAAGATTACTTTCTCAACGAGTATTATTCACACTGAATTCAGATGCACTCTACTTTGGCATGAATAATGAATTAGTGAATCACAATTAGTAATGCGAATCGGAATTCTAGTAACGCGCTTTTGATTAGGACGAGCGCATGCGCGTGAGCGCTCACTATGCGCCTCTGAACAACAATGCGCGCATCCTGCTGCGCGAGGCTCAGAGGCCGCCCCCCCCACCCATACGCAGCCCCCTTCCCCACCCGTCAGAGGGTGTATGTACTATTGTCTATTTATCAGTCGTGTTACATATTTTCGCGTGAAACTTCTTGGAAATTGTGAAAACATGACAACGTTCGCAAACTGCAAGCTGTAATAAATTATAAATCATACAAGCGGAATGGCAGGAAGATAATGAAAAGCTAGATTATAATTTCAAACATACAACAGCTTTATAACGTCACCAAATTGAGGGGGGAGGCCTAATGCCTTCCCAAGTAGGCCTCTTCTCCTCAAGTTACATACCCCCCTAAAATTAAATCCATGTTGAAAAAAATCGAAATCAGCCGCTGGTGTAGAAATCAAGAATACGTTGTTAAACCTAACATTTTATCTGTATGAATGGCCCCTTATTGATCTCCATATAATTTATATTTGAGCACAATAACTGCCATGCAGACTGCTGCGTGGCAGGCCATATACAGTAATTACTCCCCCAGACGCTGCTACCACATCCGTCGGTATGGCCTCTACCATGGTTGAATGTATTAATTCAACCATGGGCCTCTACCATGTGCGCACCGAACTGCTTACGCCATATTCGATGACAAAAATGTATATGAAGAAAAAATCATCTTTATTATATGTCAGCTTTTTTTGGCATTACATTTGGTACGCAAACACCTTCGGTTAAAAAAGATATCTAGTTAGTTTCCCCTTTTTAAAAATATTTACTGTCGACCCTTCAAATCGTTCAAAGGTATATAATTTTCTTCACGTTTTACTGCATTAAATTAACAAAAATTCACCAATTAGTACTTTACCGCCATTACGTAGTATAAGTTGATGGTACACATCGGGTACCTGCTGGTGCGCCGCAACTGCAATGTATTCTAAATGGTAGTTTATTTCAAAAGGTTTATAGGACCCGCTGATCTATAAATAACGTCGCTATACAAACAACGCTATAGCGTTGTGAGAACACGCTATAGCGTTGTGAGAACACGCTATAGCGTTGTGAGAACACGCTATAGCGTTGTGAGAACACGCTATAGCGTTGTGAGAACACGCTATAGCGTTGTGAGAACACGCTATAGCGTTGTGAGAACACGCTATAGCGTTGTGAGAACTCGCTATGGCGTTGTGAGAACTCGCTATAGCGTTGTGAGAACTCGCTATGGCGTTGTGAGTACTCGCTATAGCGTTAGTTCGGCCGCCGCAACAGAGGAATGTACCGATAATGTCACGTAGACTCAACATCCGTTTACACCAATACAATTAGCGATAAAAATTAATATCATGCATTATATTAAATTCGGATATCTGTTGACCGACATGTAATAGCACGTGAAAGGCCTTGAGAACTCGACTATTCTATTGTGCGATATCAACTGATACAATAATTACCCAAAGACATTACGCGTCACTTATGTACAAGACTTCAAATAAAAATGAATGCTGACAGAATACAGAATATTTTCATCGAATGAATGCTACAAGACAGAAATGCTGTGACTGCATCCGTAAATAACAAAAAGTAATTTTCAATAACAATAACTTTAGACACTAGTATGCACACAAACTAATGAACCCTGACAGGATTTTCAATGGACTTGCGATCTCGTGTCTCAATGCTCTAGTAATCTTGTAAGATGTAAATACATCAAAGAAAGCAATTACGTAAATTACAAGACACCTGCATCCTGTACTGCAACAATTAAGCCCAGAATCTACATCGTGCGCATGCGCTAACGTCGCAGTATGTGTCGTTGACTCGATACTCCTCGCATGAAAATGTGGTTTGTTGAATTCCAGAATTTTATCGTGAAGAGATTTTAAGGAGGCCATCGATCAACCACTATCAAACTACGCTTCAAGCGCCAAATGGGTTCCTAAACGGCCAATCATGCTCGAGTCAATCGATTGACTCGTGGTTTTAATAAAAATGAATGACCGTCTAGAGCCTCATTTGAAAGGCGTTATTATAATTAAGCCAAAATTCCAGCGGTGGAAAATTCCTACGAGAATCAAGTGAGAAAACATTTATACCTGCTAAAAAAATATCAGGTGAAGAATAAAATTGAAATTGAGTGTGGCGCTCGAAAAGTATATAAAACACTGCCGGATGCCTAAGGCACCTGCCTGAAGCAATTCTAGAGGCGCGAGTGAAGGCGTGAAAATTTATGACACTTGAAGATGAAAAAATGTGTTTAGGGTGCTCGGATGTGTATTATATATGAAGTCATCCACGTTTCGCTACTCTCGTGAAGCTAGCAAAAAGCTCTGGGTGTAACGAAGTGCTGAACATAGATTTAATTGTTCCCATGTGAATACTGCCGCATGACTCTGCGCTGATTTGATTTAAAAGCAGAAATGCCAGTGAAGAGAAGTTAAATGAGTATAAATTACTGGTAGGCGTTCGGTGTTTCTGAAGAGTATTATTAACGTGTGTATTAATAAAATCGTGTATTACAACGTATATATAATCGTATATACACGATTATATAATCGTATATAGATTATAATACACGAGTACATAATCGTGTATTACAACGTGTACAATTGTAGAAGCGAGCTAATCGTATAAATCGTATATGGTAACGCGTGATTCCCGTCAAAGCGTCCAATGAAGTCAGAAAATTAGAAACACGGTGCAGGGCCTATACTTTCAAAAAAAGTTAAGAGATCGTAAGTTCATCAGCCAATCACTGACGGCCTTTCAAGCAAAATCCACCAATCAGAGACAAGAAAATAGAGCGTAAGTACTTACGTTCACTTAGCGAGTTTTGCAAGTATGGCCCCTGGACTGTAAGATAATAAAGCTAAAGTAAGACGTCAGTGCGTGGAGACGTAATCATACGAGATGACGTTTCTCTTACGTAGCGTGCATGCAACAACGCAACTCAAGAAAGCGGCTTTAGGCGAGACGACAAAGAAATTTAATTACGGTATAAATTAATGTCATTCTTAAATTGAATTTTGATAAAATATTTTTTGGTGTCAAATATGCACGTCATAAATGCAAATACATAAAATCAAAAGATAAAAAACCCGATTCATCGGAAAATTTTTAATTATCAGCTCTTATTTTAACGACGAATAACAAATGCGTGAAACATAAAAAGGATCAATAATTAAAAAACAGTGAAAGTGTGCCGGCAGGAACGAGCGTGCTGCAGCGAGCACGTGTTAGTTTACAAACACTTACATCAAACACAGCGTCGCTCACATGCCAAACATTGCAGTCGCAACCTGTTGCTTGTTAGAGCAATGACCGCTAGCTTCGTTAGGGTTATTGTTATGTAAGAGTGCAGGCATGCATCTTATTCGCACAGATTACTCGGTTGCTTGAACTTGCTTCTACACTCTACATCGTCTCTGTTTTTTTTTGTATATTTAAATCTCTATATATTTTATACGCCAACCTTGCTTTATACATTGTATACTCCAAACTCTCTCTATATATCATATATATTGTGTATATATATTATATATATCTATATATTGTGTAATCCAACCTCTCTTTGTAAATTGCATACTTCAACCTCTCTTTATGCTCTTCGGCCACACACACACACCAAAAAAACAATAAGGGCTAGTCCGCTACCCACACAGGGCACCACAACACGATCGTCACAATGTAACACTGCACCTGCTGACCTAACACTGCCTGTAGTGGCCTGTAGTGCAAACTGCTGATAACTTTACGGCGCCTACAGTGCAACACTGCACTCTTCTGACAACTGTACAGCACTGCACCCAGCCTACACTGCACTCTTCTGACAACTATACAACACTGCACCCCGCCTACACTGCAACTGACAACTGTACAGCACTGCACCCTCCTACACTGCAACACTGCACTCTTCTGACAACTGTACAGCAGAGCACCCCGCCTACACTGCACGCAGTTGACACATACAAGCCCCCCATACTTCACCGGACCAGCCCACATGTCTAAAAAAACATAATACTTGGATGGAATGTGTCATATATTTACATTTCACACGACCGACATGAAACCGGAACATTTTTCTTGTTAGTAAAGGGATCAGAGAGGCGATTACACTGGCTATTTGTGAAAAACAATATTGTACAAATTCACCACCCAAATTCCGTCTTCAACTATCAGAAGCTTAGTTTTCTCTCATCATTTATACATCGCGAGATGATATTTGACGCATATTTCACTACTAATATCGACTCAATATTAAAACGAAACATTCTCACCTTCTCAGATAAATTAACGCAGATCTGATTAGTCGAGATCCCGTAACGGTCGAGCAGGTCAGTAGTTCTGAGGGAGTGGCAGCACACAGACGCACTGTTTGTTTTCGCCGCCCATTTTACCTTACTTGCACTCGAGTTTATATTAAATATAATATATATTATGTATACCTGCCATGAACTCTTGAAGCAAGCAACCACTAAACTTTTACTCTATTCAGTACGATGGTTTGCCGGTATATACAGTACAATGGTTCGCCGGTATAACTCAAATATACGAGTCGGATTCTTTATACATACACAGCTTTTTAATTCAATGTGTAGATATTAATTTTTCTTGAAATACAGTAAGCTTGGATTTTTAATTAACTATTTACTTTAATTTGAGTATTTGTAAAAAAATTCTGTCCGCGCCAGCAATAAAATGCTCGGGTTGTAATTACAAGTCATTGTAAGGTACGTGAACAGACTACACGAATCTCTTGGCCAGCCACGAAGCAGCAGCTGCCCTATTTAAGAAAAAATCCAAAATATCGGAGAACGTGAATATTTTATACAAACTAACAAATATTTCATTAGGAAATGTTCCTCAGAACCATTCAAGAAGCAACAATATCACAGTGAAACAATAGGAGAGATTTTATCTTTCCGTTATATATAGTCAATAACGGCAACAACATTCCAGGGCTATCAGTGCTGCCGCAGACGAACACATCCTCACTCAACAGACGCCAGAGGCGCACTGAACGAGACGGCGGCAAGCAGTGCCAGTGCCGTCATGCCAAGGGGCCAAGGCTGTGGTACAGTGCCATGAACCTCGTGGCACCGTAAATGATAATCCATTATGGCTCGATCGCGGGGCGCTCGTTCAGTGCCACCGCAATGGGGATATGGCAACTCGCTTAGAAATTCGACTCGAAGTAACGAAACCTCATCACAAACATCGTGTTACGAGAGTAACGAGAGCGCTTCATGCGTGCCGACGCATAATTTCCTCGGTAAAATTTTGCCTTTGTTTAACAGCGCAAAGTAAACTTCGTTAAGTTCATCAACTTCATTGATACGCTCGATGTTACCGGAGACGGAAGTCCTAGAACTGTAAGTGCCTTTTAGCTCAAAGTAAAATGCAGCGCATGTCATGAAAGTTTAATAGTCACATTAAATGCCTTATAAATAATAACCCTCCAGTTCTTAAATATATAAATAGATAGCACTATTTTATGGGTGCTATCTATATAGCACCCATATATAATATCTATATAGCACCCATATATATCAGCAATATAATGTCCAGCAGACTTTTAAAGTTGGATTTTAGGCAAAAATCTGCCTGCTGCTTTAGAATTTAAGCCACAATATTTCATTTAAAAGCTACGGGAACTTAGCGAACATTTGACTGGTGTCTAATGCCTCGGATAATCGATCAGTCAAACGATCTTGTACGTCTAATTTTAAAAGCAATCATTTTCTTCTCAAGATTTTACCGACCTTTCAATTAGAGGTAACGACTCTCACTACTGGAATAATTAAAGGTAGTCTCGTTATAGTGCTAATTGAGATTGTTAATTGTACCTAAGTAGAGTTAAGAAGTTCAACAGCTTAAATGCTGTTTATGGTTCCATCCCTTGATCCTGAATCACTTTGAAGGCAGAAGATTTATCAGTTTATCGTTGATATTTAACAGTAAGCGTCGATATTTATCGTTGGGACGCTTCTCATCATCTTCATAGATTGAACAGTTAAGATCGTTTCTCGAAAAAAATCCTATTCTAAAGGCAACCTTCTAATCTAAGATCACATTAGAACTATAAGATTTTCAACAAAGTTTCAAAGATTTTTGATGCATAATGAGCAATATATTATCGAAAAATGCCCAGAACCACATCCACAATTATCATAGAACCCCTTTTGCTCGAAAACTACTTACTGTTACTTCCGTCAACGAGTCCAATGATACATACTGACATTTTCAGCACTTTTTTATACACAACACAAAACTCGATTAATACGTATTATGCATGCGGCTCTCACATTCTAAATATATACATTTACAGAGGTTAGAATTACACCCACACAATCATGATAAGAATCAATCAACACTCAAGGAGACCAGGGCAACCGGACATAAATCTACTTACTGTGATAGTGTAGTCCAACCCAGCGTTAGTGAGAGGTCACTTTAAAATCGGTTTTCATGAATCAAATTTTAACAACATTACACCATTGAAAAGCTAATTAAAAACTGTTGCTTTAGAGAAACTGTTTTCAAGTTAATTGCCGTTGTTTGTAGACAGAAAATCGGACTCCATTATCCCTGAAAGGACGGGTAAGCAAAGGTAAATAAAGATGAGGAGAGACGTCCGACGAAGGGAAGTCTGGAAGAATGGAGGTGCAGCTGGAAACAATGGCAAGGTTAGCAAATAGCAAAAGCCGCTACACGATAACTGATGTTAGCAAAGCAGCAAACGCTTGGGAAGCAAAGATAGGCTTACTGTCTGAACGAGCCCCAACGTCGGGGTGTGACGGGCTCCTCTCGAACGCTGCATGGGGAAGGGTGGGGAAGAACATGTAAATTAGCATGAAAGAAGAGGGGGGCAACTTCCAATAAACATCGTGGAAAAAAGTGAGAATTTAGCCGAATTTACATAATACCAATAACTATTGGTAAATTTCGCTGTTACGAAGCAAAATGGTCGTTGCATGAACATGATTTCACAGTAGAGCATAGTTAACATGAAAGCAAACAAGAATTAATAGGTTTTTTATTCCGTGAAAACGAACGTAACTGAAGTGACAACCCAAAATAGAAATCACTTTCCGGCAGAGTTGAAACTTTCATACGACACCGAGGTAATCTTCGAAGAATACAGCGGGCGACAGTTCAACGTCGGTATTTCTACATTTGTTTCTGGCACTATACAAGATCTAACATTATGAAGAGATTAATCACAAGTGATAATGCTAAACTTAAATTAGAGCAAACTCCATTTTAGGCTGTTTGCTTTTAACAAGTTGAAAGCTCTATTTGATCTTTTGGATTGTTTCTTCCTCGAATTTAATCGTATCAGTAAAGAAAAAGGAAGAAAGCTCTGCGATAATGATTGTCGTTAATCATTTGAATGCCAGTAAAGTGTAAGATGGCTTGTTTCTGAAGCCAAAGTAGACTTACCACATCAACCACAAGTTACGAGAGCGAAACATAGAAGCTTAAATGAAAAATAACTCAGAGCTGGAAACCCTTTTTTTATATTGGTTACTTCGTTTTGTACTCGTATTTATGGTTGAAACGAGTGATTTGCCATTAGAAACTGGGCATCTGACGCTTAACTTATGTTCAAATAACGATTTAAGTTCATCATTAAGACACGAGATTAATATCTTCGAACTGGGCAACTGAGGCTTAACTTGTGTTCAAATAATGATTTAAGTTTATCATTAAGGCACGAGTTTAATATCTTAAACTTATGTGCGAGGTGCGAGACTTACGGGTTGAAACGAGTTTTTTACCATCAAAAACTGGGTAATTGACGCTTAACTTGTGTTCAAATGACGATTTAAGTAAATTATTTAGACACGAGAATAATATCTTCGACGCTTAACTTGTGTTCAAATAATGATTTTACCATTTAAACACGAGAATTATATCTTAAATTTAAGATATAATTAATTAAACACGAGACTCACGCAGCGGGAGCGCAGCGGAGGGAGCGTCGCCCCCAGGAGCTGCGGTGGCCCAGCGTCGCGGGGGGCAGGGAGCTCGGCTGTACGGGACTCGCTGAGTCTCTGTGGTGTACACGCAGTCTTATTAGTTATGCAGTTAATAACTTTATAGCGAATTAAAGCCTTTTACTGGAAAACTCAACAACCAAGAAAAGAAAGAAAGACATAATAAAAAGTAATCGCCCTCATATGAAGTAATAATTCGGCATATTTACGCCAAAAAATTCACTAAATTACCGAAGCATCCAACGCTAACAAACATTCACTAAAGAATATCTGGAATTACCGAAACATCCGAACTACGTACCAAATTATGGAAACATGGAATGGAATGTTACCATCAAAATTACCGAATTATGGAAACATGGAATGAAAACATGGAATTACCGAATTACCAGCTAACGTCCATCAATATACGTTATTTTACAGATAATAACTAATGAACACAGAGAACAGTGAAGCACTGACCCAGCGTACGGAGCGACGTCAGGCTCCTCCAGGTCGTCAGCTTCACCGTAGCACTCATAGTTCACCTCGCGGTCGCCCACACTCCACGTGCCACTGTCAATTGTTCCCGCTAGACGCCCGTTTGTTTCTCCCGCTAGCCGTCCGTTTGGTTCACCCGCTAGACGCCCGTTTGGTTCACCCGCTAGACGCCCGTTTGGTTCACCCGCTAGACGCCCGTTTGGTTCACCCGCTAGATGCCCGTTTGTTTTACTCGCTAAACGCCCGTTTGGTTCACTCGCTAGCTGTTTGTTTCGTTCACCCGCTAGCTGCACATTTGGTTGAACCTCTAGCGAATTACAGCCGATCGGTTCAGCCATCAGTCGGGTTCACCTGCTCGTTTGGTTCACCTGTTTGCCTTGCGACACGACCCTGGGGACGTGGTGCTCCCACCGATGGCGGAGTCGACCTCGCTGAGGGAGGACGGTGACCCTGTTTCTTCCCCACGCATTCTGGCGTTGAGGTCTTCTTCCTCAGGAAGCGTATGGTCGGCAGGGGGAGACGAGGAGTATGGGGAGGACTGTTGATTGGGGAAAAAGAAGCTGTTTGTGGAAGTAGAGGAGCGGTAACTCGAAGGAGGGGCGGGTAAGCTACGAGTTCTGTAGAATCCGCGTGGCCGGATGGGTTGTTTTCGTTGACGATTGGTCCGGCGAAGTGGAACGTCGTCGTGAGCGTCGGAATAGTTAGTGAAGACCTCAGCCTCGACGAATGATGGAGGAGAGATGGATGATGGGATGGGAGGTGGAGGGTAGGACGGAGGTGATGGTGATTCTGGCTGAAATGGTTCCGGATGAACTTGATCTGGAGACGGTTCCACTACCGAGACCTGAAACACGAGGAGGATATTAATTTAAAAGAAACATACATTGAAATGCTGAGAAGGTAAAAAGAAAATAAACGGAATGCAATAGGAAGGTACAAAAAAAATTCAATGAAGATACATGTACGACGATAACGGAAAGATATCGAGATACAATTTCAATTTTTATATAATTAATTCGCCATTTTCAGGTTGAAATTAGATCGACGTTAGCTCTGGTTACGTACACGCTATGTCACAAACCCAAAAAAGTTTCTTGAATTTCCTCCCATATTGGCTTGATTTGGGAGTAGGAATGTGGAAAGGAACGAGTAGGAGTTGGAATAGGTTCAGTGGTGCTAGGATTACCATTGAGAAATTTTGATGCGGTTAAAAATCAGATTTAGTTCTTCCTCACACAATAAATAAAAAAAAGTTCAAATTGCATAAAAATTTCTTCTCTATTAAATTATATAGATAAAACAAGATCTCGACAAATGTTGCGCTATTCAAGCGCTTACGGCGACAAGTGGATGAATAACATGTATTCCAATGTATTATCAACACATGTATTTTATGTACACGTGTACATGTATAAAACACATGTACCTATTTTAAAATGTAATACAGCTTTTCGACGCCCTTATACTAGCTCTGCTTCAAGATTTTTTCGGTCGTTTGCTGCCCGTTTTTTCATTAACGACCAGAATTCATTCTGCACGTCGCGTCGTTGTCACCAGCCTCGTGATTTAGTGGACCAGGAGTAGCGACTGGTTCATCGTGATGCTATTTTTACACTAATCCGTAAATCTACGCACGCTGCCGTACAGATTCCCTACATATGGGTTACTGAAATTCTTTACAAATGGAGATTTGGGCTTGATTTGGGAGTAGGAATATGGAAAGGAACGAGTAGGAATTAAAATAGGTTCAGTGGTGCTAGGATCACCATTGAGAAATCTTGGGCTTCATTTGGGAGTAGGAATGTGGAAAGGAAGGAAGATTTCTGACGATCTCCGAGTGTTGTCAAAAATTCTTTTATCGAAGATGCAATGACTAGATATTTTTCATTAATTACCCGAGTTTAATTTACTCGTGAAACTTTTCTTAAACTGCATAATACCAATCGTGGTACTGACTCATGCTTTGCGGTGTTATACTCAGCAATACGCACGTTATGTCAACTATATAACGCCGTTAGTATGTGCAGGCCTGAGATTACATGCATCTATTATTAAATATTAAAAAGTCGAATTATACAATAGACTAAATAAAAATCTGATAAAGTTTTGTTCTTTGGTGATTGCAACAATTTTTCTATGGAAAGCGAACGTGGAAACATTTATTCGTAATTCTTATACGTAACCCAGGACGACAGACAATAATTAAGAAAATACGGCAATCATATCGGTCATGAAAGACCAGTGTAAGTAGATCACTGAGCAACTGATCTAGTTTTTCCAGCAAGACGTTTAAGTATAAACGGATACGAGCTTCGTAATAATTAACCTAACCTCAACCGCAACTAAGAACCTTCGGTTACCTCAACCAAGCCAAGCGTTTCCATGTTCATTACTGCAACTCATCACTATTACATATACTATGGTGCTTGACTTTTTCAGAATAGATTTAATTCCGTAAATAGGACAAAATTTCATGTCCTTGATTTTAAATTCAAACAAATACTATAGAAGTGATGATAGGTTTAATACAAACTTTTCACTTGCTTTGGGGTGTACGATTACTCACAAGAGGTTTATCAGCACCGAACGACACGCATGGCTTATCATCAAAGATAAAAGTCGATAAGGAAGGCTAGACCTTGCGACACGAATGCTATAATTACGAGAGAGATCGGTGACCACTCATGGACGATGGAAAATTCGCTAGTGACTGATAGAGCCGATCACTGCAGGTCAGCTGTTCAGACAATGATTACGTGATCGGTGAGTCATGCAGTGACCGGCTACTGACTTAATTTGCATGCAGATTTTCAGAACGTAATCTCATATAGAAAAAAATATAACTCAGTACTCACTGCAGTGAGTGACAGAGAGCGCATTTTCTCGTCGACGAAAACTTGAGGTCACGGACGGACGGACGGACAGACAGACAGACAGACAGACGGACATGGCGAGCACAATAGTGCATTTTTTCCATAAATGAGAAAATGCGCTAAAAATTGTGTTCCAAGACGACAATCTGCATTCAATTCAACGTTTAAACACGACTTCTTGACGATTTGGAACCTCAAGATCAATTTTGACGCCACTTAAACTATCATAAACGGCAATAAGCGTCGTGTTTAGGTGGTTACGTAATGCAAGACCGACATTGTTGCGAAGTAGCGGCAAAATTATGACCTCACTTGAGGAACTGTACGAAGTAATCGCCACGACGCAGCCATGCGCTGCTGCGGCGACCACATCAGCAAGGACTGATCCTGCAGCGACGTTGAGGATAAAATTTATCTTAATGTTTAATATAATTCATATAATACTTGTAGGAGAGTGATGTTATCAGTATTATGAAATTGTATGATTTATTAAAGAATAAAAATGTATGGCGGCCTTGATGTAGCATGGATAAGAATACGCGACTTAATGAAAATCCAGTGTGATAATCCAGCGATTAGTAAATAATTGTATATATATATAGTTTAAGACCGACATATGGCGTCTAGAGTCTAGCTCTAGAACAGGTTATTGACACCGATAATATTACACGGGAGTAGATGCGCTCAATAAGGAACAATATCTTTCACACAAGCGCTCAAAATCTATTTTTCAACCGAGACAGTGTTACGAAGAAAAATAAATTTGTTGGGTTCCACATTTCTGTTAAAACTTGTAATAAAGTGATGATTCATGCACAATAGCAGGCGCTTCCTTCTATATGAAGCCGGTAACAATGACCGATAAATATTTCAAACGGAACCAATTCAATTTGTCATATATAATTAGTTACAACCAGTGTATCGGGGATGAAATTAGAACAAATACCGTACTTAAACACTTGTGAAATGGGAGTTCCTAACGGTCTGCTTAAGATTGTGATTGACGGCTAAGTTTATTTTGCAGGTTTATTTATACGAATGCCAGATTTACGCTCACTAGAATACCGAGTGAAAGCAGCGGCATAACGTATGACGTCACGGCTCTGCTGACTCACATAGCGTCAGACACACGGAAGCTTGAACAGCGAGCCGCGTGTCAGGGTTCATCGAACTCACGCATTGAAAAAATTCTGGCAATTAATGTAAACAAGAATAAATAACGGTTTCCTCTACCGGGTTTATACGCATCGATTGCATGCGGGTTAGGATTCTTGCATGACAGAAATTTTGAAGTTGCATCGGACAAAAATTTTCGCCAAACTTCAATTTTAACGTTTTGGGGGTTACATTTTTCTGTTGTGCCCGGGAGATAATTGTCGTGAAATTTCATTTAGAATGAATAAAGTTTCTCGTAAAACATTGTTACGGCCGAGGCTGAATGCTAGTAGTAACAATATTAGCTAACTTAGTTAGCTGCATGCTTTCACAAATTTTTTTTTCACAAATTCAATATGCTGTTCAGAAAGTTAAATAATATCGATTCCTTCTGTACGGAATTATGTAAATTAAATAATATATACCAACCGATAAAAACACTGAATGTCAAACCTGTTATTCTGGTTATTCAATTCTGAAGAACAAATATAGTTCTCTTCCACTACTTAACGATCTTATAGAATAGATAGAGAAAATTATTCAAGTAAATCACTTTTCTGACGTAGTTTTTGACCTAGGCAGTTGGGTACCGTATATATCAAGGATCTAGGAATGATCCCGGGAACACAGCTGCCAGCTCAGCTGCCATTAGGGGACTCTATAGGCGCCACAAGTGTGTGCCGAGGTGACCAGAACTGCTGTTATACTCTAGACAAAAAGCAACACCAGAAGAAATTTAATTAGATGTTCCGGTCGACATTTACAAGTTTTGTCTTGCCATCACTTTTTATGAACATTCGTGGATACTTTAACAATTTTTGAGCCACAATGCTATAACTGCAATAGCTGTTTAGAATTGCTATGTCTCTCGAGATTTTATTTTATTTCAACTCGCAATCGACATTTCAGTCAATGTTACCGAGTTTTCGTTATTGACTTGCTGCCGATGATAGCTTGCTGACGATGATAACAACATATTGGCATTATTAAATCATTGATAACGAGATAAATCATTGAGGGGATGCTTTATCGACGATCTCAGCTTACGGACGGGGTGACTAGAAACACGTCGCGAAGGTAAGCGAGGGCATGACGATGCGCGCGCGCTGGAGAAACGCTGCGACCAGCCCGACAAAACACCAGACGCTCCCACGCAGGTCGCTTTCTCTGTACTGCAGCCATTGCCATCACGGTGCAGATCTTAACCACTGTATGCATTTGCGCTAGTGTGTCTGGCAATATAAAATCGTACAACGAAGCTTCTGCGTATAACATGTTATTATTTAATGACTGAATGTCAATTAGTTCATACTTAGTTTAAATAATTTTATCCCAGATTTACAAAACAAGCAAATCGCCTTTCATTTATAATCGATTATTAAACCACACATACAATAAAAATTAAATCAATTAAAATGGAATCAATTAAATCAATACTCGTTGAAAGCAAGCCTATCACTAAGAGAAGGCAGGAAGAAGCAGCTCTAATGGGATAAGCGAGACGCGTCAACGCGGAAGTATAATAGAGAGCACAACAATCCAACAGGAAGCCGCCGCTACTCCCTACAGGGACTGCATGTCGGACGAGAAGCGTGTGTGCTTTAAAACTGATTGATATGCGCGGCGAAATTATGCCTGAAACAAGCGTTCAATAATGTAATTATTATGAATAATGAAGCATAATCCATAACGATCGAGGGGAACTGAAAACAAGAAGATGCGAGAAAATTGCATAATCTTGGGATTATGGTAATACAAGTTTTAGAACTCGAATGAAAAACAATCATAGGATTGATTTCTGAAACAGCAGCCAGCGAGTGGGTATATCGTCCACGATGCCATAGACGCAAAGGCGCTGATAAATGCTTCCAATACGAAAGTAATGTCTACAATACAAAAGTCAAAAGAGAAAACTGTAAACAATCTGTCACCGCGAGCGGGGTAATTCAAGGCCTTCACCATGCACTGTGCGTGGATACAGGGAAGAATCTGAGCGTTCAAGACTTGCATAACAATCCGAATTAGACTAATAGTTTATAGTGGCTAATTACAAAGTACTAGGTCATTAGGTCTCCCATTATACAATAAAGCATAATCATCATTATATCGTAGAATGCATGACATTGATAATGACAGTCATCGAGGGCTCCGTGCTTGTCACGCGACGCTTGGAAGTCATGCCCCAGCTCGGAGCAAGGTTTTGTGCTTGTCACGCGACGCTTGGAAGTCATGCCCAGCTCGGAGCAAGGTTTTGTGCTTGTCACGTAACGCAGGGAAGTCATGCCCCAGCTCGAGGCAAGGTTTTGTGCTTGTCACGTAACGCAGGGAAGTCATGCCCCAGCTCGCTTTGTGCTTGTCACATAACGCAGGGAAGTCATGCCCCAGCTCGCTTAAGCTTGCCACATAACGCATGGAAGTCATGTCCCAGCTCGGGGCAAGGTTTTGTGCTTGTCACGCGACGCTTGGAAGTCTTGCCCCAGCTCGCTTTGTGCTTGTCACATAACGCATGGAAGTCATGCCCTAGCTCATAGCAAGGTTTTGTGCTTGTCACATAACGCATGGAAGTCATGCCCTAGCTCGTGGCAAGGTTTTGTGCTTGTCACGTAACGCAGGGAAGGCATGTCCCAGCCCAGAGCAGGACAAGACTCATCACAATAACGTAACCTTGACGAGCGAAGCTGGCTTACAAGCTCTGTAATTTAGTGAATATCAGTCACGCAAGCACAGCAGAGACACGCGCATGTAATAACATCAAACATGCGTTATTGACATAGGAAGCAATTACGTTCGAGCCATGCAGTCATCAATAAATTGACAGGTGTTGATAGTTTCTTCTATGTTAACGCAGATGCACGTAATAACAAACAAATATATAGGTTATATAAAGATACAATATTATACGTAGCAAAATGGTCAAGTAGACAATTTAAACCGATCATCAGTTAAAAAATACATGAGAATAATTCGAGTGAAATTTCTGGAATGATGCAGGTATTGATTGCGTGAAAGTTAACCCGAAGCGCACTCCAATAAACTCCAACAAAAACTTCGACACTTGCCGCAATTTTTAGAGAGCACGCACATCAACGAAGCTGTTGTTGCATGAACCCAGTACGCATTTTCTCTGTTGAAGTTTATAATTTTTTTTAAAACTGTTCTTATTTTAATTTACTAGTACATGAAATAAATTTTATATAATCTTCAATAAACACATCCTTTTTTATTCACAAACCCTGATTGGGGTTTGTTTCACATAGATGGGGTTTGTCTCATTTATGTCTCACAAAGATATGACGACAATTTCTTGGATGTGTGTGTCACTATACTTTCGAAGTAGAAAATTTATTAAAAAACAAAATGAAGCTCAAACGTCTGGATAAAGACGCTCATATTGGATTCAGTTATGCGCCTGCATGAGTTCCCTTGTATATCTCCTTGTACAGCCCAAGAAGGCCTACGGACTGACGGTAAGCCGAGGCCTATACCGTCAAGACTGCGACAGTACCAAGCATCCTGGGAAAGTAGTATATAGCGTATCAGTGCTACGTGCTGGAAGTGTGTCATTTAGACAGTTTGACGTATTCGCATTTCTGAGTGCTAGCTGATTCCATAGAGAATGAATGTATAGGCGTTCGATATAGTCCAGGGCCTATACTTTCAAAAAATATTAAAAAATCGTAAGTTCATCAGCCAATCATTGACGGCCTTTCAAGCAAAAGCCACCTATCATAGACAATAAAATAGAGCGTAGATACTTACGTTCACTTAGCGAGTTTTGATGGTATGGCCCCAACTGTGCTGTGCTACACGATTTCAAGCAAGGTTTTCAGGTAAAAAGTAGCGACCATGACGAAACCTATTCTGAACACATCTGCAAAACTCTACCCAACGACATCAGGCGTGATAAATTAATATTCGTACTTGATCTTACATGTAACGATTTTTTTTCGGGTAAAGTGAGATTCACAACGCAAAACGCTGAATAAATAATGAAACAACATTCACGAAGACAAATTCATTGAATCGGGTTCAACGTATCCAAAATATTCTCAAAATTATGAAATGAGCTCACGAAAACTGCCAGCAACTGAAGTACACGTGGCAAAGCGTAAGCTGCACATGGGCTCTGGGCACGAATGGGCATGCGTATCAAGCGCGTGCGTACGGAAGTGAAAGTTACAGCGAAGTGTATAACGCTCGTGAGAAATGGTCCTGTGGACAATAGGATACAGTCTGAAATGCTATCATGCATCCAGGAATACATTAGTTCATCCATGTGCAGTCACCATACAGCCAGCAATACAGTCACCGAGCAATCACAATATATTCATCCAACAATACAGTCACCATGCAGCCAGCAATATATAGTCACCCTGCTGCCAACAATACAGTCATCCTGCTGCCAGCAATACAGTCACCCTGCAGCCAGCAATACAGTCACCCTGCAGCCAGCAATACAGTCACCCTGCAGCCAGCAATACAGTCACCCTGCAGCCAGCAATACAGTCACCCTGCAATCAGCAATACAGTCACCCTGCAGCCAGCAATACAGTCACAGTCTGCAGTCTCATTCGGTCTCAGGAATCGTAATGAAACATCAATTCATTTTTTTTCGCGACCAGCTAAACTTGTGCTTTTGCCTATTGACCGAAATACATGGGGATGAAACTGTCGTATTGAAAAGAAGAATAATCTAAGACAACAATAATCTAAGAATAATCCTAGTCAACTGTTGTAAGAAGTCATCGTGCTTGCCATGGTTTCTCCTGCATCCGAACATACAATAAAACAAATCGTCATGAAAAGAAAACGGATTGAAAATTTAACAAAATCCCGCCGCACATGTTCATTCGCCGTAAGTAGCCACTAGCCAGTAGCCGCCATTACACTAATTAGATCTCAACTACTTCTACTTGTTACCAAAAGATACTCAAAGAAAAATTATTACAATTTGCATTGAAATATGGCTCCCGAGGCTATTTAATTACATATTTTTCACTCACTGTAGTCCAGGATGTAGGAAGGATACCCGATGGCGACTTAAACGCTCACAGTTTCTGGAATTTGGCTGGATCATTCATCGATGTTTTACCCAACTCGCGATGTAACAAGCACCGTTAAATGCTCTAAAACACACACAATAAACAATTTATGACTAAAACACACTTTTTAAATTCGTTAAAACTGGATGGTAACTTTGGTTTGTGGGATTTTTTCGTGCAAACGGTCTTGCTTTCACATTAACTGATAGAGCAACGCGCGTGCACCTCACCCCACACCTGACACGTCACTGGCCAGCCAGGTGTGAGTGGAGCAGTGGACCTCACCTCCACCTTCCGCCCACCCCCACACCAACAGGTGAATTTCCCGCTAGCTGCATCACCGGACCACCATTTACATGCTCATTGCTCTTTACATTAGTTATAAACAATTCTTCGCCTCCATTACTAGTCAAGCGCATTTTAATCAACCTATCCCTTTAATAAACAAGGAAATTAAATTGTCAGCCAGTGGCGTAGAAGCTTTCTTTCACAGCCGCTTCAAACTGCTTGGCAAGAAATACGAAACAGAAAGTTTCTGTGAATCACACTGTAATTAGGAGTTAGACGATACTGTAGCGAGGTGCAGGCCATAATTTCCAATGAACGGTACTAAAGAATAACTTTTGTTACATACCCCACAATCTAGCAAGTATGTAGATGAAATGAATTACGATAATATTATTTGTTTATTTCTACTCCTGCTTGCAGCAGCGAATGAGCTGTCGGTTAATTTGTGGTATAATAATCTTTCGACAAATTAATCTATGAGGAATAACGGTTGTTTGCGCGAGATGTATTGGCATTAATAAAGTTATTCTTCCGTTTTCTCTGGAACTGGTACAGAAACACGTACAGAATTCATACCGACTACCGCCGATTCCAAAACTTCATCTCAAATATATTCTTATTCGTATTAACGAACCCACGCTGACATGGAATGAAAAGTTTCAAACGCTATGAGAACTTTTGGGTTCTTGAAGCCCAACTGCATATGGATTTACTAACTAATAAAACCGATACACAGAAAAACGAGAAGAATAATCTAAATTTAAATGCAAATAAAGTTAGGGCCTCTTGCTGCTAGCTTAGACTTCAATAAACTTGGGTTTACTTGTATCCGCATGGCGTCGTCTAGCGTTGGCATGACAACGGATGTGACACGCTTGCTGGCAACACACGCAAGGCATTAACTAATCTAAGATATTTTTAACGAAATGCATCGCAATGTTTCTAATATCGTACGTCCGGCAGCTTAGAACTTAACCGTACACGTAGATTTTTCCATGGATGCCAAAGATCCTATGATCGAATTTCCAACTAAGCATGTAGCCGTTAAGATGCGTAGTAATTTTCCATGACATCTGTTAATGTCGGTTCAGCGAGTTCCCAGCAAATTGAAGTTGCATATCCTGGTTAAGTTTTTATATAATACAATGCCGCACAAATTTAGACCATAATTTTGCTCATGCCCGAATAATTTATGAAAAAACAAATGACAACAAAACAGACAAATCCATGACAGATCGTATAGGGAATAAATCCCAGTGTGAAACTTACATCGATGAAAGCCACTTTTTATACTTCAGACGATAGAAGTGAAACAACAAAATTCAGAAAATAGTTTTCGAAATTACTAAATTTTATACTTACACTGTTGGATGCTCTTTCGGCTTCGGGTAGAGTTTCATCTGTCGATAAAAAAATTAATTACACACTCTTAAGTCAACAATGTATATTGCATAAGCTTTTACAGAATATTCCAAATAGTAATTCATAGAAGAAAAATAAGCGAACAGTTTAAAAGTAGACATGATAATAAACAATAATAAGTATGAAAGGCGCATTTCCAATAAATTTATTCAAAAATTATTTAATTTGATTTTTAAATTTAAATTTTTGTTTTTATTTAATTTTTTATTTTTTTTTTCAAATTTATTTATGCTCAGTTGATGCCTGCAAACCCATCGCTGCACCATAACTCACTCACTCATGCTACAGTGCAACTGTTTGGTTTAATTCAACAAAGGTCTACATGTACTGACGTAATGATAAAGAAAAGGAAGTGCAGTCTGAGTGCACTCCACTCTACCGACTTGCAAAACAGAATTTCTATCTCTCCTGTGACAAACATTGCGGCAAAGTAACAGCAATGGTGGTGAACTTGACCCACACATCAGTCACTCTGCTCAAATTTAAATTAACTTGTAACTAAATAACCAAAAGGGAAAAGTGACAATACAAAGATGAAAAATAGGAGATAAAAGCTTATCGATGATCTACGAGTAGCACAAAGTAATAAATTAAATTAATAAAATTGTTTAAGTTATTAATTTTTGTCTTATATCTAATATCTATAAAGTCACATACTGTATATAAAGATCGCTTGAATGCTTAAACCGTATGTTAAACAGGAATTTAAAGGCAAAGAAAATAGCCACAAAATTCACCATTTCTCATCCATTTCTTATAACAGAAAACGTTTCGTAGTTCCTATGGTTCATGTATGTCCTCAATTTTAGGAGAATTGTTTGAATGTTAATTTTAGGTTACAACTTCTTCGTACAATGAATAAATCCCAGTGTGAAACGTACATCGATGAAAGTCACTGTTTATACACTTTATACACTGTTTATACACTTTTGTTTTAGAGTTTGAACTGACAATGTAGCTGAAATCCAAAACAGCTTTCGATATTTCTCAATTATTAAAGAATGTGTTCTTTAGAAAATCTAAATTTTAAACGTCATATCTGCATGGCTACAATGCTGAGCTCGTGCAGACATTGAACACAAAACTTCAGAAAAAATCAGCGGTTCGGTGTGCGCGGAAGGTGCAAATTTAAAGTTTCCCCTCAAATATTTCGTACTTAAACTAAGTTTTCTAAGAGTATTTTCGATTCTAATAGAAAATGTCTGGATTATTCAACATTGACTTACTTATTTGTAATTTGAGTCATAAATTTGTAAAAAATAATAAATTGTTCATTGCGAACCTCATTAACGTTCAGTACTCAAACCAAATTAATGATAGAATTTATTGAAAAGATATTTGATTGAATAACTTGCATGTTTTGATCGGCAATTAAGATGGTAACTATAACATAAGTACAGTAACGCGTTCATAAATTTAAAATTGCGCGTTACTGTCTACTGTTGCGCGTTACTGTCTATAACGTTCATAAATTTAAAATATAAAATTAATTTAATTTAAAATAAAATAAATTTAACCTATGTTACAATGTATTATGCGGCTAATAGCTCAAGGTTCCGTGCAAACTATTGGTTAAATATATAAAGATTATTTATATATGGATTAAATTTTATATACAGATCATTCAGATTATTTGCTATTTTAATTATATACATTGTGTTTGCTAATCAGAGGAGCATATGCGTTCAAATTAGAGGAGGCATATGCGTTCAAATTTATTTCAGTTTCAACGCCAAGACGCTATCAGCGTACTGCGTACCCCGCCAAGGCTCTTCACACCATCACTGAGATGATGAGATCTCTCTGCTGACGCACAATCTTCTCCGACCTTCATGGTGCGGTAAACCAGCTGAGTGAGTGTACCGGAATTATGACTAGATTAAGAGGCCCGTTCAGCCGGCTCAGCCGCGTTAGTCGCTAATGTAATTTTATAACTATTACTAGGTCCAATAACTCCCCTCATAAATAAGATATAAGTCTGAAATTTGGAATGCTATCCTGGCTAATTATTTTTAATACGTAGACTTTAAGTTGTCTGTTCATGCAATTAGGCGCAACGCGACCATAAAAGCCACAAGAAACTGCCATAACATCAATTGTAATTTTCGTTTCCACTCCTAACAATATTACGGAACAATGTTGACTGTTTTTGTAACTCCTAACAATTTTACGAAACAATGTTGACTGTTTTTTGTGCTTTATCCCTGCATTTACGTATTATTTTTAGATAATGAGCCGATATAGACCAAACTTATAAGGAAATGGCCAATCACCGACGAGGAAAAGAAATGAAGAAAACAAATATCAGAAAGTTCTGCTTGATCCGGAGTTTTTGTGGCACGTTGAGGTCACGCACACAATGGCAGTTTTAGCTAAACAGCGGCACCAGCGCCGGCAAAAGAAACGGAGAACCGTGCGGGTTTTTGTCGTGCTTGACAGTCTGCGTGCAAACGATGCTGCCGGCTTCTTATGTGTGGTTTTAGGAACTTCCGTTGCGCCTCTTCTAGTAGCGTTGTCTTTTTATTATAATGTTGGGAGTTGTAGGTATGAATTTCAAATCTCATGCGCTGGCAGGAAAACATTCCTGTCTAGTTCCATTGTTAAATTAGTTTCCCAGGCACCAAAGTTCCATGGAGTGTTGTAGATGTAGCAATACAATGAAAGGAAAATTTAAAGTTATGAAAGAGATATGTTGAAATGCAAAGCAAAAATAGTCGTCTTCGACACGCTTGTTCAGAAATATTACATAAGAGAGCTAAAATTTCAAATCCGTGATCACACCTGGCAGTTCATTTATTGAATGTAAGTTAAATGATATAACTTAGTACTCACTGCAGTGAGTGACAGAGAACGCATTTTCTCGTCGACGAAAACTCGAGGTCACGGACAGACGGACGGATAGACAGACGGACGGACGGACGGACATGGCGAGCACAATAGTGCATTTTTCAAAAAATGAGAAAATGCGCTAATAATTAGTGACAAGTAAGGGATACAATCGCTTCATAGACTTAAATTGTGAGCTACATATTTTCACGCCATAATCTCAAAAATATGAATCACCAAGAGATAAATTTTAGAAGGCAAGACGGGTCGTAGCAATCCCATTAGAATAAATGTGTACTTAACAGGTGAATAATCCTTAAATGAACCATCGCAAATTATGTGAGAACTTTAGGCTCAAGTTTAGAACGCAAAGTACTCCCTCAAATAAAAGCTACACTAACAATGAGTTAACATTCTTTTCAATTACCATATGAACTGCCCAAAAACAGTTCAGTTAAAAAAAGAGAGAGGATCAGAGGGTTTCGCCTGGATAAGTCGTAACTGTGTCCCAGGAGTCTCGTATGGTACGAGCCAACCAACTCATCACGCCCTCTTGAACTTTGGAAGGATAGAAGTCAATGTGACCATGCACGACCGAGAACAAGGTACAAAGGCACTATCATAAAAAATTCAAATATTACATAAAATTTGACACGAAGCTATAAAATGAATTCACATATAGTATAAAAGTTGTAAGTTGAGTAAGTTATCATATAATGTAAATAAAATACAAGTTTTCTATCTGAATATAACTACAAAGAGCGCTATTGAACTTTTTCACGGTAGGGGTAACATTTTTATTCATAACAAATTTCACTTCTAACTGACTAGCATATCCGATTTCTTTTTGCCATAGAATTACTTAATTCATAACAAAATTAACATTTTCTTTAAATATAGTTGAATTATTACTCTTCGCTCTTCATTAAAGAAGGAGCTTAAACAAGGTTTATGGCATTGAAAAGAAAAAACAGTCCCGCCTACGATGTCAGAGCCAAAAGATTTTGTATTTTCTGTTAAAACCATGGGGACTAAACTAAACAGCGCTCAGTGTTCAATATCACACGAATACATGAAAATGAGCACCACAATAGTGACAAAAACGGCTAAATACTTTTAAATCTAATCGGTTACTCTATCTGTTGCGTTATAATAATTATTGAAGAAATTTTAGTATTAAGAAATTAAATACGGCCAAACAATGGCGTGCTATGTTGGTAGGTAGGGTGTGCGGAGCTAAACTTTCCCTGGATCTAGAACGAACCTAATTTTGGTCCTGGGTTTACATTTAATGAAAAAAAATATTTCATATTATAAGCTCTAAGAGAGTTTCTTCGAGTTTCGTCATGCAAGCAAGTCACATTTCATGCCAGCCGAAGGTTAGAGGAACTGAGTTCCGGAAATGTGGAGATACCGTGTGAATATTACGTGATTGTAGATAAATAATAGACGGATAAACCACACTCTCTCACAAGAAAACTTCGCATTATGCATTACTTCAGAATTAACGAAAAGGCTATCTTAGAGGTTTAAGTAAATAGTAACAACAAAGAGGGAACA
This sequence comes from Hyalella azteca, assembly GCF_000764305.2. NCBI lineage: Eukaryota > Metazoa > Arthropoda > Malacostraca > Amphipoda > Hyalellidae > Hyalella > Hyalella azteca. The sequence continues at coordinate 130,362 of NW_025938899.1, read as the reverse complement.
ATACATGGAGATGTAATTATGATTTTAGTAATTGTGTAATTAAAGGGTATAAAATAAATTAATTAGTGTAATTCGCTATTTCAAACTTTCGTCAGTCGTGAAAAGATCCGGTCAAATGACACAATTTTAGATCTTCTGGCACGAAACAAGAACAAGGCACGAAAAGGAAAAGAATCAGCGACAGGCCACATCAGGCCTACACTGCAGCGCCGAGATCACTATGTTATGTAATGTTATGATGCATCGGCAAAAATATGCTTTGAATAATTACTGTAACATTCGTTTTTCACCAGGTCTGCAGGCACAATGAAATAGGAATGGTAGATACCTAATTAAATACTACCGAACAATTAGCACAAAGACTTGCCCTGTAGGATATTGAGTCTTAAGAACAACAAACTATGTCGAGACTTAGGCTTGCCTTTTTAAAGTCACCAAAGTGAATAATGAGATAGAAAACCAATTATCGTGCCGATGAAATTAAGTAAAAAATTAAATGTACATGTTTGCATGGGCAACATTTTGCTGGATGTTAGAATAAAAGTTCGGCCACGAGTGTACGATACGATATTATTGTCTTGTCTTTATAAACATCAAAGAATTCAAACTGCATCCATGATCAAATTTCAAATTTCCATCTGTTCGCTTCTAGATTACAACAGGTACATTTTTTTCCAATTTAGCTATCGCATTATACAGCCCAGAAATCATTGTGATGGAACAATTTATTGATTGGGTTGCCTCTCTATAAATATAAAATAACTATATGGTCTTTGACAGTAGATTTAGTACATTCTCTTAATTTTAACCTCGATTGCAAATCAAAGCAATTAAAAGGTACTTGCTGAAGCAGGATGCAGCTTTCATCGTGTTGCGTATTGAATGATTCAGCTATACCGAACGAGTCATCTGTATTGAATGATTCAGCTGTACTGAAGCAGCAGCTTAGGCCACGCAACACGCATTTCTGTCACACACAATCGCATTTTAATCATGAACGTTCCACATTGACATTAATTACTCTAATTTCGTACGCATTAATAGAACTGGAGCTAATGTCTACTGAGATGCAGCATTGCAAAATTCCGGTTCACTGGTTGGTAGTAATGATCTCGGGATGAAATAGCGGACACTCAGGAACCGTTCGGAAACAAACCAACTAACTCTTCTCCTTACTCCTTTCTTTACAGTTTGTTTTCTTCTCCAGCAAAAAGTCTATTGAGAGTTTGCAAACGATTTTCATATATGGCAGATTATTTTTCACGTGAAGAAGGCCAAATGAGTCTCTTATCTTCTTTCAACCACACTCCTTAATAATTATGAGCTAGGTGTTTAACGTCCAGAATATTGCACTATCATGTCTAAGGCTTTACAAACGACTAGCAGCTGAACCCAGCTTTGTCCTGAATAGAAAATTATAATCCATGTGCTTCGAGATTCACTTTTTTCTTGGATTCAGGATTAAAAAAACGTCCGAATCTTAAAAGTACGAATATCGTTAATGAACATAAAATAACAATATGCCAATAAGAAAAAAGCCGGCGCAAAAGCATCCCAGAACTCAGAATAACAAATAAATACAAATTTTTTATTCTCCTATGTAATTTATATACTGATAACTATAATAGTTTTAATTAAACCGTCAAAACGATTCCCTTATAATTGAATTAATGGTTATTGATAGGAGTTCTATTAAAAGCCACTTTAAACATTGAGCTCCTATTTGACTCGTTCCGAATCGTAAATAAACATATGAGTACACTTAAATTTAAATTACAGTTACAGTTTTGATCGAAAAATAACCTTCAAAATTTTTTATTCGACCCTCACACGTCTGTTTTGCAATATCTTACCATTTTAAACCAGGAATGTAATTTTCAGGTCCAGGTAATATACCGACACGAAAAGGACTGTGGATACTCACCCGAATAACCCCAATATATTCACGCGGCCAGGCTTTCCCATGAACCCATGAGCATTCGACAATATATGATAAATTATACCTGCCTCCTATTTTCAACAGCGTCTTTATTGTTTTTGCGTGAAGTTTTGTGTTATAAAATAAGATTCATATATGATTCTCACCCGAATGGCGTAGTGCAATGACCACGTCACAAAACTGCTCGAAATTGATGACGTCATCAGACACGGACGGCAGCATCTCAGTGATGGTCTGTAAAAACAAACAAAATACGTTTAAATATTTATTAATTTATCTATCAACCATCAATATAAAAATTTAAAACTAAAACTATTGACATGTTTTCAAATGCATCAACCAAATATAAAACGAATGAATCAGGTTAAAAATATTACCCTAAATTAGTTAAATAAAAACATGGCACTCGCTTCTAATGCACATGGGATAGGACTATTAATGTTACATGTTAATGAAGCAGCTGATTGCGAGCAGCTCAGAATAAATCAAAATTTTCATACCCATGCAATTAATTAAAATTACCATTTTCATACATCTGACTCGTGCAAAACAACTAACGTTACATACACATGAAATTTTAAAAGTCGCTCTAGCTTCCTGCACGTTCTCAGTAGTAATTTTATTTTCATAAATTGATAACAGTGAAACGTTTTCGACTTGTTTTATTTAAATATCTATCTATCGAGGAGATAACGCAGCGTGACATATCAGGTAACCTAGAGCAGTATTCCGTTGAATGCTAACGATATTGAATGCAAACGATATGTGAATCACCACTAATTAATGAATCCCTTGTGAATCAAGTCACGAAAAATTCAAGAATCGGCAACAGGCCATGGGCCTATTTCTTCAGTGTTGACACTTCTATTCTATTCTATTCTATAAGAACCGCCAAGTGTCTCAGCGTCCACGGATACGCGCCGTAACACTCGTATGCGTCCTGCTGGACCGTATATATAGGAAATGTCTCAGCTCAATGGGCCGACTACGAAGGGTGTCTGTCACTCAATGATTTGCTTGCTGCATGCAATATGTTCATGCCTCACTCTCATTGAGAACGTATTACTATCACTAACTATAGATCATTGGACTTCATTGCAGCGGAATTGAATCTTATTAACTTAATGGAAGATTAACTGTCACTAATATAATATGTAATTTATAAGTATAAATAAGCGCTTGACCAGTCAAAGCGTGAATATAATTCAAATCAATTTGAGAGGAAAAAATAGTGTGATTAAAAATGCCAATTTATGCACAATAATTGGATTTAATTGTTTAGATCTTTAAAAACTACATTTAGGATTTTTCAAGTATATAATAACATGTATCGTTCGCTCCCGCCGATAATATCGTTGAAGAAAGCTGCAAAATTGTGATAGCTGGATTGACAAGCTGAGGCTCAGGTGTCCTTATTCTGTGCACTGAATGCATGCATATTCAGTGTACAGGTTTCTGATGCAACCTGCATCTACATTTCTGAGTATGAAGCTCAGATGCGGCTGAACATGCACCTGAAATTTGTTAACAATGATCTTTGAACGCAGCCAGTATCGATGAATACGAAACGTTTTCCACAAAGTCGTGGTCCCAAAAAAGTTCATTCTTACAACGTTTCATACATACATGATCATTCGTAGTTAATTTACATGAAGTTTGAGTTTTTCCACATTCACGAGTCACGCATAATTGCAACTATACAGCAGGAATTGTTTCGCTTCCCTTGTGTAGAAAGATTGGCGAACATTTGAGAGAAATTGTATGATCAGCGGCATGGGAGTTCTAGCGAAGGGGAAAATGTGACACCGAACAAGTACAGACAAGAAGGTTCATTTCACCAATCAAGTTGCCTTCACAATCACTGACCACTAATGAACGATTGACTACACTTGCGACACTTGGTTATAGTTGCGAAACGTACAAGTCCACGGGAAACATCGTAATGAACTTGAGATGAAGCTACAAGGAGAAGCCACCACTTGAGGGTTAACCCCTGAGCCAGTCCCCCGTTGCTGATGCATGAATGGAGTTATTTCTCAATTGAAACTCAACGGTGGATCATTGAAGACTGACCATCAACACTTGAGTTGCCATTCACAAAACTTCTCTGATCTTATAAAGAACATGGCATGCAAACAAATCCGTTATATCTTTATATGCATGGTGAGCCCAAGTAGATGTATTTGTTGAATATTGAGCATGAAAGCCTGCAATTGCGAGGATGAACATAGATACAAGCAATTTAGAGAAATAAGTGAGCAAAGATCATTGTCGATGTAAAGATTGAGGTAGATCAATGAAGCGAGTAATAGGAGAAGTTATGACATGGATAATAAGTTGCTGTAGGCATAGCATCTGTAAAAAACCATTCTGCAAACAACAGATGAAACTTTTTAGGACACAAAAGTTCCCGTCCAATTGGAATATTAAACAAGTAATAATTAATGACGCTAAAGGCTGTCTAATGATTAGACCGCTAATTGTTCGAGCTAATGCAATTTTTAGCGATAAGGAATACAAGCAAAGTAAACGATTGAGAGATTATGATTGATTGATATATGATTATGTCAGTTAATTGCATCAAGGTGACGATGTGATGGTGACCACATCAGGCTTATGTGAGCCGATATCTCGTGCGCGTGGACACCAAGGTTGCGCGATTAGTCAGAATCGTACAAGAAGGCAAGACCGAATTATTTTGTGCTTACTCAGGTATGCAGGGTCTCCTACATTACCGATAGGTCAACAACCTTTTGCTGTTGTTTTGGGAATTCCAAGTATATATGTTGGCAGCCTAAATGAAGTGATTCGAAAATTATTTCTGTAAGAGAATATTCTTAGTAAGAATATATCTGTAAGAGAATATTCTTAGCTAATTAGGTTTCCTATATATATATATAATTAAGTTTTCATATAAGTATTTGTAGTTCCATGATTTTTGCAGCTGGAATATTTGTAACATTAAAAACTAAGTGATATGAGCTTTCTACCTACACCAAAACAGAGAAAGAGGAAACATTCAGTGTCCCCATAATATACAACGGAAACAATATTATTTATTTAAGACATTTGAACAGATATAATCTCAATGTACGGAGATTTAACCGCCACCCGAAACATGAGCTTTATGCATAAAAATCGCCCCCATTTAATGCGGAAAAATAAAGAGGACCCGCTACAAGCTCACAGCGTAGAACGGAAAGAGAGAAGTCGGTTTACTGCGCGAGAAGCGACAGTTTGGAGCGAAACTTCGCTTCCGTAAAGTGCGATTTCAATCATCTGCCGCGGCCGAGATATGCTCCCTCGCTTTGTTAAGATCAGAAAGCGTACGCAAGCTTGATGCTTATGAGCCTACAGTTTCTTAGAAAACTTCTTCACTTGCATCATAACTGAGGCAGGCATTTTGAATCTTCTTCAATAAAATTATCGTAAATAGCAAATAATATTTTCGATTATTGTTTTAAAACCAAACCCTTGGTTTTATTTTAAACCTATAGAATAAGGGTTTTCGGAGTTTTAAAACCATAGAATAAGGTTTTTTCGGGATTTTAAAACCAAACCCATGGTTCTAAAACCATAGAATAAGGGTTTTTCGGGGTTACCGTGCTTGAAAATTGAAACAATTTTAAAGATCAATTTAACTCATGGCAACTGAGACCCACTCAAAATTAGGCTGAAAAAAAAACGGTCAGCAGACACTTGTTTCATGATACCATGCATGTTAGCCCTGCGTGTAATATATCCGTACCATGGCCCGTATCACGGGTACTCCCCCTGGCTATCTCTGTTGAAGGGGAGTAGGGGCGAGCACGTTTGTGTATGCTAACCGTTTGCGCTTGCCAGTATGTCGGGAGTTCAATATTCAATTTTATAGAATAAGTTTGAGAGAAACGAATAATTTATTCTTACTTATGACTCCTAAAAATTTAATATAATTAATGCGATGTATGGGTAAGTAGAAACGAAGAATTATTCTTAAAAATACTATTAAAACTTTAATATAATGCGATGTATGGGTAAATTTCAGCACAGCTGTGAATTTTACAGTGTGTTTTCTGGTGCCATAATCTAGAAATGTAATCATTTATTCTATCTTAGAGGGAGTTTACCCCGCAGCAATAGTGACGGACGATAGTGACGCCAGTCCTTAGTGAAGTGATAGCAAGGCCATTGTTGAGTTGTTGGTGTGATACTCGGACTAGGCTCTGGATGATATCGATCGAGTAACAATGTAACCCTTATCCTGGTAAATACAAACAGGAGCTTAAAATTGAGCAGAAACGCTTCGTGTGCGCGTGATTAAATGCTAAAAAAATATAACTCAGTACTCACTGCAGTGAGTGACAGAGAGCGCATTTTCTCGTCGACGAAAACTTGAGGTCACGGACGGACGGACAGACGGACGGACATGGCGAGCACAATAGTGCATTTATTCCATAAATGAGAAAATGCGCTAAAAACATGTTTTTGAATAATATTTAGTTGATCAGAGTGAATTTGCTTCAACGAATGCGGTTTCCATGTTTACGAGTACAGCAAAAAATAGTGTATGGAATAAGTGTTTAAATATTCTAAGGACATATCAATGAAAAAGGGACGGTCTATTCACAAAGTAATAGCTCAAGCCCATTGAATCACAGCTGCTGGACTTCACCACCATATGTATGCGCTTCGTGGATACAGTCTGCGCTTTCGAGACGAAATCAATGCCTTGATCATGAGTGTGGCTTACTGAGCAATTTAAGTGCTTTAGCGTGCAGTGCATGGATGTCCGTAAAATGCTAGCGTTACACAACGTTTACAAAGATCAAGGCTTATGTGAGTTAATAAAAACATGAACCGATCATTTACTTTTTAAATCTCAATTGGAATTTTGGAGCCTCGTAAAAATAACGTTCGTTACACAACGTTTACAAAGATCAAGGCTTACGTAAGTTAATAAAACGCATCGATCATTTACTTTTTAAAACGCAATTGAAATTTTGGAGCCGCGTAAAAATAACGTTGTACAAGCTAAGCAACAGGTGGTAAAAACTGGCGAGTATAACGGACATGTTAAAGCGTACAAACGACACTTTCCTAAACTTTGCAGCGACCGCATGCTGCTGAAGCAACCGCAGCGCGCGTTATCTGTATGCTGTCGCACTCTCCATGCGTATACGTATTCAGGGCTGGTGCACAAGACTTTTCCTACTGAAGTCTGCATTTTCAGGTCGGTCGTCGAATGCAACTAATTTTCCCGTAGGTACTCAGAACTAAAGAAAAAAAGTGATGTTTCGAATAATTCTTAGAACTACGCACATAATTGTACACTTTTTGATCAAAATTTCTTTCTGATCCGAATCCCTAAAGTGAAAAAAATGTACAAAAAAAGATTCGGGACAGTGGAACAGCAATTACACACCCAATCCAAATAGATTGATCCATATCGAAAACGATTTTATGAAATCAACATGCTATGAAATAAAATTGAAACAATTAGCAGTTTATCTGAGAAGTTCGTATTTCCAAGGAGCGCATCACAGCCTCAGAAAAAACATTTAATCAAGTGAGGTTTCCAAAATAATCGGCATCAGTCTCTCAAAATTTCAAATAAAAAATCTAGAAAATTAACATTACATTTATTATTAATTAATACTAAGTTTATTTCTGCAACCAGCTCAGCCACAAAAATAGGAATCATCGTGATTGCAGAGCACAAATGAATAAATTAGAGTTCATGAAGATGAATGAGGTGAGCACAATAATCGAGATCAGAGAAAGTAGAGGATGTAGCCATGACAGGTCGATGGGACAATAGCAAGGGAAGCAATGAATGCTGTAGGGAAGCCCATACAGCAATGACAACGTACGGAACAACAGAATGGGCTTCATACGGGGCAACAGCGTGGGCCTCAAACGAAACAACAGCATAGGTTCCCACAGGAAAACAGCAAAAATTGCGCATATGACAATAGCAAAGATTACGCACGGGGCAAGAGCGAGGATTAGGCACGGGACAACAGCCTTGACTACGCATTGAACAATAAATTCTAATGCGGCTGAGGTTCTATAACACGAACGGAAGAGCAAATTTTGATGAAAGCTGGAGATTTGATTAATGATGACTCATCAGGACTCAGATCTAGCCGAAAGACAGAACATAAGAGTTATTAATGACAGTGTTACGGTGTGTTTGGCAAAACATTTTTATTACTGTGTGTGTTTCATAACTTTCATTCCATATGAAAAAGCCTAAACTCTAAGGTAAATGCAATGATGCAACTATTAAAATCGCGATCATAAACTTGATTTTTTATCTCTTCTGTATAGTTTTGATTTATGCTTCCTATCCGAATTTTACCATTATGCAGGAAAATTCATGAACACATAAGATTTTAAATTAAGTACCGTACCTATTTAACTTAGTGATGAACGGGTCGCTCCATACCATTGAATGGTTGTTGTCATTAAAAGTAGCTTATGTTTACAATTTCAGCTTGAAATACATGGTTGGTTAAGTATAGAGCACAATAGAAATGAATCTTTGGATTAAATAGTATCGCCAACTGAGAGCTCTTAGCCACATTTAAGATTCTCGTTGCGACTCAATTTCCAAAGGTATCTTCGCCCTCAATTCTGAGCAGGTTAATTTTAGCCCATATAATAAGAAAAGGCCATGATAGAGGCATGATGATGTGACCTGTTTCTGTATGCTATCGCTGCTGCCGCCCCAGGCACGACGCGCTAGTACCGTTCCTGCTCTCAGGAGCAATACGTCTCATGAAACTCATCGGTAATGGCCACAATCTCACGCGGTGAATAACGAACTGATCTATGAAACATAACTTTTTGCATGTCATGCACCATTCCTATACTCAGGAGCAATACGTCTCATGAAACTCATCGGTGATGGCCACAATCTCACGCGGTGAATCATGAACTGATCTATGAAACATAACTTTTTGCATGCGAATTTGGCCGAAACCTTTTTTGATTTTGGTAGAAAGATAAATTATAATGTATTTCGTACGGTGTGTCATCGATGAGAGCAGTTTTTCGCAAGTAAAAACGTCTCTTTACGGAGTACAATTTTCAAACGACTCGTTGAATAACTTAATGAATGTACACAACACGCAAACCTACTTACGAGTAATGTGCGATTGCTAAACTTTAATATCTAACCACAATCTCGTGTAGAATTCAAACATCGGCAGATTTCATTTCTTAAAATAATGCTAGTTTTCGGCACGAAATTTCCTCCATTGTATTCTCATCCATTCTCATTCAAGTATTCTCTGGCTGTGAGAAATATTAAGTGAAAGATGCTTCGATTGCGCTTTGAAAGCGGCTTAGTCAAGAATAAAAAAAATTGTCATCAATAATTGTAAACATTCCACTCTCAAATAACTTGCTCATAATAGCGATTTAAAGTCAGACCTGCCAGCCGCGTATCGGAATGCGCAGTAAATTGATGTAAGATTCCGGCTGCCGGAACTTTGAGGGCACAGTTTACACTGATACCGTTACAGGGCGCGCAGGAAGCCGCCACCCATCTGGGGCTCAATTATGCTCATGGCAGATGACGGAGGGGGAACTAATATATCCACGAGCGGTGGCAAACATCTCATTGGGTCAGGCAGACGAGCACAAAAATACTCGCTCATCAGTTAGTGTAACAGAGAAGTTGCAGCCTGCACCGTTAGAATCTGCGTGCGCGTGGGTTCGACTGTGTATCAGAGAGTGGAGGAGTATTTTATATAACTAAGAAAGACGTGATGAAACTGTAGTAAAAAATTAATCAAAGTAAAAAACGATGATTTAATATCATTTTATAAATGAAGAAGGAAGCTGTGATGCTGATGTAAGAAAAAACGAAACATTTCTTCTAGATCTATACATTTTTATTAATTACCTAAACGAATGAAACGTAGCAAAAATGTAAAAACACGGATAAACATGGCCTTGAATGCATGGAAACAGTTTTCGATCGAAACTAAAGCTAACAACAGCTAGGGATGCAGAGTAAGAAGAGAAAAGTGTTCACAAACAGCAACAAGAAGAGAGAAATATAGTAGAAAGCCGCCCAGCACAGGAATCGAAGAAAATGGATGATCTAAAATGCTCGAATAAAGTTGTTAACAGCAGAGTGAACGAGTCATCTGGAGCTAAGAGAAGAGGTGGTAAAAAAAGTCGAAATTACCCAAACATCGTCGTACGATGAAAGCTAATCAAAAATAGCACGAAAAAATTATACGCTATGTCTCCATTTTAAATTAGCCTAGAAACATCTTGAATAAAAATTAATACTCTGGCTTGCCTGAAAATCTCGCGATAAGTATGGATAAATCGATATAAAATAATGAATAGGGAGAAAAATTGAAGCAATCTTTTAAAATAGTTCACAATTAGAATAGGCGAGTGAAAGTGGCCATTTTTGCATCCATGCTTCGCCGAATCTAGACGCCAGCGCAAAGTTTCTCATTTGTAAAAAAAATCAGTTGATGTTCCTTCGCTCATGATAAATATGAAAATAAGTAAATATAATACGCTAATAGGAGTGAAGGAAAAAATAAAATTTTCATTCAGACAATAAGTAGAAAAATACGCCATTTCATCGTGCATCAATCATACATAATTTGAATGAGAGTTCATCGTAAAAATAAAGATCGCATATTCTTGGATTAAACTCGTTCCCATACATTCATCATTATAAAATAATGACGATTAATTCATTGTCTTCTATTCACATGGAAAAAACAGTTTGATATTATTAAGTTAGCAATATTTTAACAGAGAGAAAAGACAACGTATTGCTGAAACGACCATTCCTTTGACAACTAAATTTGAACGACCAAGACTAAGCATCTAAAACACGGCATGTAACAGATGAGATTAAACTTGAAGATGAAGATGCGGCAAAATCGTAACGACAAAAAAGAGAAAGAAACTTTCAAGCTTTCTTCCTCAGTAACCGTGAAGGTCTCCAGATGTGGAAAGTTGTGCGTGACAAATTCCTTGTCAAGCCATTATGTTTCCAACGGTAATTACGATTATGGCGAGGATCGAGATTACAGATGCACGCGAAAGAGACAATTATCTAACGAGACAATTATCTAACAATTAGCTATGCATATAACGGCGCCGATACGCTAGCGTTATTTTAACTCTTGTCAGACTGTAAAAATTTACAATGTTTTAATTGTAACGAGTTAAGGTACAATTGGACCTATGCAATCTGTTATCTGACAGGAGTTAAATGATATTTTTAGCGCATTTTCTCATTTATGAAAAAAAGGCGCAATTGTGCTCGTCATGTCCGTCCGTCTGTCCGTCCGTGACTCCACGTTTTCGTCGACGAGAAAATGCGCTCTCTGTCACTCACTGCAGTGAGTACTGAGTTATATTTTTAGCGCATTTTCTCATTTATGGAAAAAATGCACTATTGGGCTCGCCATGTCCGTCCGTCCGTCTGTCTGTCTGTCCGTCCGTCTGTCCGTGACCTCAAATTTTCGTCGACGAGAATGCGCTCTCTGTCACTCACTGCAGTGAGTACTGAGTTATATTTTTTCGAAATAATGCTACTTAGTTTCTTGGTGCAGAAGTGAAAATTATTTTTAGTGAGGCAAGATTTGATTACATGACCGATCGATACAAAAACAGCATTTAAAACAGACATAAAACGTCTTTTCTATGCGTCCATTCTTGAAATATAGATAAAATTGAAACAAAGCAAGATACAACTGCCAACAATTTCAATAATTTATAGTAAGTATAAGCAGTATAGGCAGCAATACTACTATTGCTGCCTATACAGCAATTGCTACTATTGCTGGCAGCAATACTATAGGCAATAAGTATAGGCAGCATTTGAAATTGCTTATCCAGTATGAAGGTAATTAGATTAACATCAAAATTAAATTGGGTAAAAATTCTTTCGAAAATATAGAAAATGTATCATCGATAACCCTCGCATGGAAAAGAACATTGAACTATATGAATTTAAGAGAAACATATTTAATTGTGCAAGTACGTATAATGTATATAGAACCAGAACTGAAATTCAAACTTTAATATTCCGAACAACACTATACATATATAGTGTTGTTCATATATATTTGGCACAACATATATACTGCACAAAAAATTGTGCCAAAAACTCCTCAAAAGATGATATGTAATGCGTGTTGCAGCTCAGTCAATTTAATGCATGTATAGAAGACGCACCATCTTCTCCATGGCATTGTTCTGCAGGAGTTTGGCCTTGAGCAGCGGAAGCACTGGCTGTCAGGAGTTATTTCATGACTATAGTTATGGACAGATTTCTATACTGCGGGGGCGAAAAATAGGGAACTTGTCTCGAAACTTACTTTCGCGCGTCCAAAAATTAGTCAAAACCACCATATTGTTTTTTTGAAAGCATGTATTGTGTTTGATTTAAAATAAAAAATGACATGCAACCGAGCAGTTTATTATTGTTCATATATACGCAGGCAACTACGATTTATTTTTATCGATTTGTCCTCTAAATATGTGATATTATTTTATAATTTTTTCAGATTCGATGCCATACAGAGTGAACATTACTATAAATGAAAACGAAGTTCGCCCAGAATGAATATAATTTCATGAGCGTGCCTAAAGCATGAGCATCATCTCATTCGCATGCCTCCAGCATGAGCACAATTTCATTCGCATGCCTCCAGCATGAGCACAATCTCATTCGCATTCCTCCAGCATGAGCACAATCTCATTAGTATGCCTCCAGCATGAGCACAATCTCATTAGTATGCTCCTAGCATGAGCACAATCTCATTAGCATGCTTCCAGCATGAGTTGCATATAACGTGCATGCGTCTCGTGAACGTCGTTACTGACGTGGGAGAGACGTCACGTCGTCATGGCAACGTTGCCCCAACAAGCGCACTAATATGCACGTACCCTGAGAAGGCTGACACAGCAATCATATCAACATGTAATGATTAAATAAGGTTAGAATATTAATAAAAATATTCACCATTTTAATAGTCAAGTCAGAGTTAACAGGGTGGTATGGATACAGTGGGCGATGAACTTGTAATTAAAGTGTAGTCTATTTCTTATAATTTGTCAATTTCAGCAACTATATTCTTTTTCTCGAGGTCAGAGTACTACAGTTTCAAGGCTATCTATCATTTTTACGCATGTTGACCTTGACTGACATTAGCATGACCTTGGTTTTTGCTTTGTACGTTGATTTACCTTGTAAATCGATGAATGCAAGTTCTTCAATTTTCAAAAGTGTACGATTTGTGCATATATAGTGCAGTAGGTCTCTTCGATACAGTTCGACACAACAGGGCAAAAAATAAACATTTGTCAGCCCTTTCAACAACCGATGCCAATGTCACGGTGCTAAAAAAGCAACCATTTTGATTTAGGTTGAAAAAGAGTCTTATTCTAATTCGTATATTTGTCGTTCTAACAATGATGTATTTTGGTAGCAGTTTGAGCTTTAGTTTTTTGCCCCAGATAATAAAACCTTCAGACCGTCTTATACCAAGAATCTTTGAAGGCCTTGGACCCGTCACAAAGTGGCCGGATGTTCCGGCGCGCTCCTGACGTCCGGTAAAATTGTAAAATTTCGACCAACGTACGCACCTACACTTGAGAGATGCAAGCTGAGGGGAAGGATTTTTTCGAGAAAAATAACTTCGGTTTCTTTAAACTAAAAGACAAGCAACGTCTTTTAGTTTAAAGAAGGTGATGAAACACAATGTACACAAAACCATCAATGGAATTGCGAACACACAATTCCATTAGTGAACATCAATGAAACACAATTCCATCACAGAAGAAACTTCAGGTGATGGAATATTATCATTGAAGGGCATTTTGAAAGAAATATCGAATACAAATTGCGTAATGATGTATTAGTAATGCAGCGATGTAGGGGGTAATGGGTTTCATGACTAACGACTCTATATTCTTATTATTTCTACTCATCTCCAGAGAATGCATCCGCAACCATGCGAGACGCATTTACGTAGCCTACAGTTATTCCTAGACGTAGACTCCCATACATTAAGATCAATAATAATACGTCGCGTCGTGAAGGGAAGAATGTGAGATGAACGCGGCTCGAGTTGAGCGAAGGTGGCCAACCACGTGCGACGTGGGGAAAGTTATGGCTTGACCGTACGCATCGCCTAAACTCTGGCACGCTGTTAAGATGTTCTTCTAGAAAACATACTTAAATCCAACTGAGAACGGGCTACTACTAAACTGCTATTACTAAACGAAACTGAGAGCAACCTCTGCAGACATCAAAAAAGCGACAGAAATAAAAATGAAATATATACTATAAACATTATTATACACATATCAATGATATGTTAATGTTTCTATAGAGCTACTTATTTTTCTAAAAATATTACCCTGAAATACTAACTGCGCACGATTGCTTTTGAGAGTCCAAAACCTTTTAGTAATATAAAGTTTTTTAGATCAGCGTGTTCCCAAATTCAGCCAGGCGTAGAATGGCTGCTTCAGACGAATCGCTGGCACTGAGCGTCATTTATGCATTCACGGTCCATAAGCAGAGCAAATACAGCGACCAGCCAAGCGCTGGATGAAGCAAAACTTGGTACCGTTGGACCTAGGAGGAAAAAAGGTACATAAAAATTGTGCATGGTAAAAGCAGGAATGATTTATCAAGGGGGCAAAGCAATGAATTCATAATTTCTGCAGTTATTCGAAGCATATTAACTTTGCGTATGCAAAGTTATCTATATTACACTTACACAATACTAACTAGAGCAAGTGCTAACTCGATGTAATTATGTCAGCCGAGTCACTAGAAAGAAACGTTGAGTATCAGTTACCTGCCGGCGGTAACTACGTATGCATCAACTACCAGATGACAAATCCATTAGTTTACAATTTACAATGAGCTTTTTTCCATAATAAAGGAAATGAAGACTTGGGAATATAAATTTATATCCAGACTCCTGATAACGTGAAAACGTTTCATGGTCAGGAGGAGGACCCAAAATAATTGCTGGCCCAACTGTAGGGGTATCGCTAAAATATTTTCCACAAAGTGATCGTTCTTAATAAGAGTTTTAAGGTATAAAATACTTTGAAATGTTGTGTTTCTTTTGGAGATACAAAATTACGTTCATTAACTTATAGCGAGCAAACAGGCCGTTAGCGAGGCTCATTAAAATTCTTTTTGGGTGAATTTTAATAAAAAATATAGAGAATTGAACCCCTTAGCGTCCTGCTACTGTGCGACAATGGCAGCACGCGTGCGGCTGAGAGTCTTGACGTACAAAGACGACAGAGTGACGACACTCAACAATTGTGAGGCCAACTCGGCAATTTGAGAAGCTCAAGCGCAGCCTTGACGAACGCCCATGGTTCCGAATGGTGAAGGAAGACAAAACCAAACAAAGCGTGGAGGAATGAATTTAGAAGAATTAATGAATAAAATAATTTGGAAGATTAGGAAGATCAATTATTGATGCATTCAATTTGATAGTGGATTGAATAATTGATTTATTCTGCAGTATGTACAGTGATACGATAATTGCGAAGGTCAAGTTGCTCCTTGGCATCTTTACCCAGTAAAATAAATCACAATAGTAGGTACTCACCTGTTGCGAATGACCAAGGTGAAGTCCGGCCAGTTGCATGAATCTTGATATCTTGACAGTGCCGGTGCCTTCCTCGTCAACGGCTTCGAAAACCTGACGAAGCTCAGACACGTCGTGGGTACCGATCTTCAAGTCCGGCGTAGGGGACGTCTCCTCAGTTCCTCCCGTGGTTAGGACAGCGTTTAGCCCCGAACACTGCGATACGTCCTCACTTTTGGCCATTAAAATAGTTGACGAGTTACTAGGAGAACCAAAACTATTCGAAGCTGAACTTTCAGGGCAACTTTGATCGCGCGTAGTGGAATCTTTAAAATTTGGTAAGAAATAATCCCTCATACTATCTTCTACCTTTGTATGCGAGATGGCCAGTGTCATGTCTGGTGGCTCGGAGTTTTGTTCAACGACTTCATTTTGGACTTTTAATTCTGTGTTCTTTTGTTCGCGATCACTTTGAAGTTCAGTTCTAGAAAATATATGACTGTCTTTAATCGGTTCACCTTCATTTTCTACAGACTTGCTTGAATTTATAAGAGAAGCGGCACTTGGTTGCGAACTAGAAACATGTTCCGTAATTGAAGCTTCTTGAGAATTTTGGGCCGCGTTGGAAATATTGTCAACCCCATATTTTATGGTCGCCGCCTCGCTTCTAACTTGGTCTTTTTCCGGGAATTTTCTTTCGTTCTCGGTTTCATTTGACAGATGCTCTCCTCCAACTGGCATGGGAGGAAATCCGCCGATTTTTACACCATTCGACGAAGATTCGTTCTCACTCACAACTGTCATTCCATAATCAATTTCATCCGCAACTGCCGTCTGTCTTTCTACTTTATCACCAAGCACCGTCAAAGTTCTTTGCAAATCAGTAAAATTTAAAGAATGGCCCTTATTTTCGATAGGGGTGTTATCGAACTCAGAATCTGACAAAATTTTTCCGTCGATTCCATTTTGCAATCTCTCAACCGCGCTCCTATCCTCCTCAGGACTTACAATACTTGAAGCTGATGCCATACTCGAAAAATCTTCATCGTATATCTGAAGTAAATTGTACTCAAATAAAATTGGTCGTATATTGTGACCATTCAATCATCAAATGATAGAATCACAATGCACAATAATACATTAATTTCAGGTTTATTCACTAAATAAAAAAACAGAAGTTTTTCTGAAAAGAAGCTTTTCCTTGAGGATATTTCGTCGAGACTATCAAAAATTTCTAATAAATGTTGTTTTCCAATACGAAACACGCACAGTTGATAGATTTTATCTTCAATAACTCTAATTTAAACGAAGCAATTCGATATCTAAAAAGCAATCAATTCATGGAATTTTTCCCGCAAATATCAGTTATTCATTCCATCATTCAGTTCGTCGATAGTTCGTAAACGTTCCGAACTTCCGAGACCCTGTTCAGTGCACCTAACCTGCATTGCATTTACGCCGTGTAATTTAACACACGAAAGCTCGGGACACCTTAGAGCAACAATAAAAAATTAATAGGTTTTAGCCCTAATTTTATTCATTAATTCACGGGTTATAATAAGTGACGCGAGTTCAGCGTGCCGATTGCCATTCAAACACGGCGAGTAATACTCGTGTTATTACCAGTGTCCGCATGAACTATTTTGATCGTCCATTCTACTTAATCATTATTTTGGAGATACGTTGGACTATCCTACTTTCTTTATAGGTGAAGACTGAATGCAAAATTAAGCCAAATCGTCATCCACATGTTATAGGTATATCAACTGTGGTATCAGACTGATTTGTGGAGTTTACGTTCAGTTCAAGCTTAGGCATAATACTCATTTAATTAAATTAAGCACTACATCTTGATTGCAAGGTGCTGAAGATACATACGCAAGTTGATTTGTGATTAGGGAAAAACTTATTAATTTAAAACATATATGGAAACGTGAAAATTTTAATTAGTAGCATTATTATTTGGCACAAATATTAGATTTTCCAGCGAGAAACTGAAATAAACGAGCAATTGACAATGTTGTTCGCGACTTCACACAAACGAAATAATTTAGCCCCAACGTTTAACTTGGTATTATCCACTGCGACGAGTGGGGATGACAGCGGAGTTCACAACCTCTTCGCACAGCTGTCTAACAGCGACTGGCAGTCTGGCACTTCGGCTGCGAAGTGGCGCTTTCTTCGTAAATCGTAATCGCGATCTTCTCGTATTATGAATTATTCTTTCCTGTCCAATGGCAAAATAGTTCATCGGTTGATAATTCAAGATTTTATCGACTGACATCTGTGTTCTTTAGTACTACCTTGGCGTTTAAAAACAAAAAATTGTGATGGTCAATAACTTTCTTTTCGTACAGTAAAAAGAGAGCAAAGCAACTTCTTTTCCATCCATGCGATTCCTCTTACTCTGATACAGTCCTAAACAACGATTTTATTGGGTTTAAAAGGAATGTACTGTTATTAAAAAATATGTCTTCCATCTCTGATGTTGATTATGTGCGGCACTATGATTCTAAACGGTTAATAATGAATTTGAAAAAAAACGTTCATGTACTTGAAACTGATCAACTTGAGCACTTTTAAAATTTTCACGTTTCAAGCTAGAACTAATCGTGACGATAGCAGACGTTTTCCAGGTTTCGCAGTATGACGATCGTTAGAAATTAACGCAGGCAGGAATGAAACAAGATAATAATATGCATAAGAAATACTTTATTTTATTTACATGATATAGTCTCGAAAGAGCAAAACTGTGCTATGCCAGAGGGTAATTCTTACCCTAACATGTTTGTACAGTCACGGCAAAGGCACAGGTATTAAACACCGAACTTTGCTCTCGCTCACAACAGAAACTGACTTACAATCTCTACGCAGCAAAGAAGGCGCACTTCAGCATTCACGATTCCTCCTTCAAAATGACAACAACATGAACAAGGACCTTAGCTGAGCACACAGAATTTAACTCCAATTTAATTTCGATGTGCAAACTGGCGGCACACCAAACTCCTCACGACCGAAGTCGAGAACAAATAAACGGAATTGAGTTAAATTCAGGATAACTACGATGCCCTCAGAAGAGTTTAGTTCAGGACGTTCAAAGCGAATGCGTGCGTGACGCTGCGACTCGGATGTCGGAAGATCATAGTAAGCATATGATTATTTGTGACGATTGCATCAATTGTTGGTAGTATTTCTTAGATAATGAATGACCGAGCCAGAAAATTAGTCGTGTTCAAACACCGTTTCAGGGAAGCTTTGGAGGAGAGCAAAAGAAGTGTCGATGGTTGTGCAACATAAAGCAAAAAAAAAAAAAGTAAATTACATTCATGTTTTGCTATAACTAGAACCAATGAATGAGTAAAGTAATAAATGTATATTGTGATGCATGTGTAAAAATGTATAAGACGATTGAATTTACGACAACTTTCTTTCTAGTTACGACTCGTCTACTACGGATTTGAGATCGTGACGAGCTTTTGCAGAGCATTTTGAGGGGCACACGTGTAGAAATATTAAAGAAAAGCAGTGGTCGTCAAAGTTGAAGCATTTATAGAAGCACTCCTAGCGGTAAACTGATATTTGAGTCAACTTGTGTACGAGTGTAACGCATGCATCGAAGGTAAAAGAACGAACAGGACGGATGTAACACATGCTTTAAAAATAAAAACCAAGAAAAACACGGAACAAAGAAAAACCCAGACGATGTGATCGACCAATTAGTTGAGAAGCAGACAAGATTGTGCTACTTTCTCAATACTTTTCGATGAATGAAGCGAAATTCCCGTAATAACATTAATATCTTGGCTTACGAGCATTCTCCCTTACTGCCAGTCAATTGTACTCAATAAGCAATCGAATTGCACTCAATAAATAAAGACAAAGTAGCGAATACAACAAGATGAATTATTGCTTCCATAGTAACATGTACTTTACAGCATAAACATAAGAGCACAAAGAAGGAAAGAAGTACTGAAGTAGTATTCGGATTACGACATAAGTTTTCTGTGTGACATCAATATCGATCGTACCTTCTGTAATTTAAAATAAGATGACATGAGGAATAATAGAATACAATTCAAAATTCCAACGAGAAGATTACATATTATGTCTCCACAGCAGAAAATTTCGAGTACTCAGTAAACCCATTAGCGCATGGAACAAAGTATATTTTTATGACCCGCATTTAACTCAATAACCTCCCAGATTACACTAACTCGTGAATCAACCAGAATTTACGTGATCATATTTTCATCGAAAGATAGCAAGCAATCGCGAACTTGGTTAGACATGAGCGCATGACAGAAGAAAGAAATTTTTTTTTCGAATTATGCACATCAATTCAAGTATCCATACTATACCCCTAAGTAGGTAGCTAATTCTTGGAAATAATTTTGAATGTGAACCGAGACTTACGAAATTAATTTCGTCAAATGTCCATAACTAGGGTTAAAAACTTGATAAAATTGCATAACAAACAATTGAAAATTTTCAAGTAATTGAAAAATTGAATTCAGCAATTCTGCAGTCATATAGACATATCATAAGGGGAAAAGAACGTGATTCCTCTTCCAAGAAAATCTAGACTCTCCCCTTGAGGTGCCAGGCCCGTGTGTTTGCATCAGTGGCTGTGAACAACAAAATGCTTTAACAACAATACTAGCTAGCGAGAACTGTCTCTAACAACAACCAAACCATATTTGATATGGAACTCGTACTGCTGACTCGAGCACAAGGAATATATTAGAAACATTTACACGCTATAAATATGTACAATTTTCTCATCTAAAACACAATACAATAGGACTTCGCTCAACATAAACACCGAGTTGTACTGCCGTAATACGTTGTTGCTCACAGCAAGACCAATGAAAGGAGCCTCAACGCATAAAATTAGACAGTAAATAGATTGCATAACTAAATCAAATTTTTTTACGTGAACTTGGTTTTCCGTAAAAATACTTCCTCTTCGTGCGCCACGAGCTGATAAAGAAATCTAGCTTTGCCTAGAATAAATATTTTCAAGAATGAAAATATCTCATGATGAGCTCGGTGTGAACACAGCCTAGGAACATGCAACTTCTTAATGAACAGCGAGTGCAACACATTAAATGAAATCTAAACACAATGCAATAAATATTACATGACAAAACACTGTGGTTGTTACAAAAACTGTTATCAGCATTCAACACACCAAGTAAACTCGTGGAAACTGATAGGTGTATAACTAGAAATATATTAATACCGTACATTGTAAAGTTGCTACAATTGTAAGTATTTGAAATTAAATCAGAAGACTCCATGCAGAAATTGAGGATGGAGAGTATCGGAGAAACAAGAAACCGAGTGATGGCACCAACAGAACGTTACAGTCGACATACAATTGATCAAATTCAACGCAAAATTATTGGAAAAAAATGACCTTACCAAAGAATACCGTATCTAATGTGTGATGATGGTAACGAAAGTGCATCGAGCGTAAATCGCTTACAAATCTATCTTGTTGGATAAGAAACAAAAATTTCAAATGCCTTGAAGGCCAGAAATTGGAACAAAAGTGTTGCTGAATTTGAGGACGACCAAACATTAACAACAATTACGAAGAAATAACATCACATGTTGAAAAATCGCACTATAACAGCTACAACTATATATTATACATATATATATAACCGATATATATACATACATATAAAATATATTAAGATAATCTTCTTCAAGGTGCAAATTAGACTAAATGAGACCTGTGCTGCAAGCACCAGGCGCTATTTGGATTACGTTTGTCGGGTGAATCAACTGCACCTTTAAGATGTTAGCTACGATGAATGACTGGTATGAGAAACGCGTATGATTCCTAAGCTATACACAAAATCTAAGCAAAGGAGTTGAAGAAAACGAACCGAAATATCGTGAAAACTTAAGAACACGCTAGGAAGGCACTACCACAAGCTGGTAGGGTTCAGAGTTCGAGATCAGTTGGGTTAGAGCAGAAATTACCGAACCGAATACATAACAATGTGACAACTTAGAATGTAGAAGCTGCATGGGCTGGAATAAATCTAAATTTGGCCTTAGAGTGTGAACATACCTCTAATACACTGAGAACGAGGCATAATACGAGCGAGGCAAGAAGCATGGTTCACGTTCTTATCAAGTTATCAGACTAAAGCATTTCATCACTTCTAGAACTGTACTCAGGTCTCACCCTCATAACATTACAAGGAATTAATACCCTTAATTAATTGCTGCTAGGGTACTAACCACTTACTTAAACGAGTGTGCGCTATCTAAGCATGAAATACAAAGTCTCTCTATCGTCGCTAAATCTTAACAACTAAAGCGAATGATCCAACGACTGTACAACATGAACAAATGCACTGAATATAACTACAAAATAGCCCATTTACAGTGTTCGGAAAATATACAACTCTTGTAAGAGGTCTCCATAGGAACCAGCAAGAAGCTCAGCTTCGTAGACTGAGATACTTTAACACTAATTAATAAAGGCGAGGATTGACAGGTACTCAAGCAGTGCACTCCCTGGTCATTTTCTCAATATTGTCTAATAGTGAGAGAACTCTTTGCACTGTCGCTTACAACACCGCGTGCCTTCTTACTATTTCACACTTCAATGTCGCGATGATAGTGGTAATTGAGAGTAATATTATTCGTGCTGCACAGCCTAACACGAGTCATGTATGTTATAACGTTGGAGTGAAATTCAGGACTTAAATCTGGAGAAGTATTTCAGATTGCCAGCCAAAATTGCCATATAATAGTAAAATAATGAAAAGGACTTAGTGACTGTTTGAACACCTACAATTGCAATACTCAAAGAGAAAGTTTAATAGTACTATCGGTCTGATGTGACACTAACATGAACATTATGGTCAGAGACAAACAAATGGGTAAAGCTATGTTTGTAAAAAAAAATTATTTAGCTTGCTTAGCGTAGCGCCTCTAAGAACAATGCAAAATACTGTCACAAATATAGCAATACAAAATCGGCATAATTGCAATAATCATTTAATTTACGAATCAAGACATAATCATTAGGTTTGAATATTTCTGGATTAAACAATTTCAAAACATAAAAAGCATGTTGGAGAATTGAGACTGAATTCAGGTATTCTAGTTTTGTAGTTTTAACATCCTAAGATTGAAGCATAGGTTAGAGTTTTCTTTTCACGGACAAAGTACAAGAAAGAATCAACTTCGTAGACAATATTTAATGAAATTATCGTTTTTTTTCGTAAATTCTATTCGATGGCTACTCCATTTTCAAACTAATTACGATCATACTAGCATTTATACTAGCACTCCCGTTATATGTCGTCAGCTGTAGGAGCTTGCAGCTAAAATTACGACACTGGAAGCATAAAAATAAAAAATAAAAATTGTCTTACCAATTCCTTAGAAAGTTTTTTGTTAGATTGAAAAAAGATACAGGGATGTTTTATTCAACCTAATACTATGGAAGACGAGACTTTCTAGAAGTGGCTCATTTATGTGTCTTGGAATCTTGCCAATCTAAATGTCACTAAGACCAAGATAAATTAACGTGGTAGATCATTAGTAGATATCATTTCCATGTATGAAAAAATTCGTAACCAGGGAAAAACCAATATCACCAATAATGGCAATATGAACTTAAACGTTTGCATTTACTAATAGGAAATTGCATAATTTACATGGAAAAAAAGAAAGCTAAGATTAAAAGAAACTGAAAGCTGGGAGTGTTACAAAACTTGAAATTTGGCGTTTTAAGGAAGTACATAATGGTGTCAGAAGTGCTTGATAATTCACTTCTACAGGTCCCTGATGCCATGAAGTGTCTGGGTAAGGTCAGTTCAATTTCCCGCAGCCCGGCCATGATGTAGATCAGTAACTCGTAGAGACTTGAGTGCAGCGTCAGCGGGCACACCACTTCATACAGGCACGCAAAGAATGCTGCACAAAACAAGAGTAATTTACTTTACAATGATGAAATTTGGCATAACAATTTTCCATGCTAAATCAGGAAGCACGTAATTATACTATAGACAATTAAGATTAAAAGCATTTTCTGAAATCTCAGGAATAATTTTTTCGAAGATGATCAGTGCCAATCAACAGTTGTCACATAGAAGTTATAGGTGAACATTTATTCGATGAAACATTAACCAAGAAACGATAAGATCTTGGTCGCTGTCGCAAATGGAATATCCATCTCAAATAAAATGGTTTTATGCTGAAAACGGATGGGAGCCTTGAAGGAAAGTATGGAGCTAGAAGAGCCAAGAATATATAGAGAGAAGAATAGAGAGAATATATATATAGAAGAGCCAACGCACTGATAGTCACACTTAACAGTTAGCAATACTCACTTTCTAATTCTTCTCCTTTGATCAAAGATTGAGCTTCGGCCCACATTTCATGGGCGTTTGTTAAGGACTCATAGATAGACTGATTGCGCATAAGCTGCTCATGTACAAGAAGAGGAACTTCAACCATTGGCGTGGTCTCCTGCGGAGGTGAGGGAGTGGCCACGACCGGCGTTGTGTTGTAACCTGATGAAGTTGATGACTCGGAGTTGTGTGATTCCGCTGGTGATGGAGTAGAGGACAGACCAGATGGTGAGTTTGCAGTTCTACGGGGCTCTGCAGGATGACCGCAAGGAGTTGATGCGGTAGCAGGGTTAGTTCCTTCGCCTGGGAACGCCGAAGTAGGGTTGGCTCCGCCACCAGAACCACTCCCTCCATTGGGACCGTTTTGAGATGCACTACTGGTGTTGGGTTTTTTCCCAAATGTTTCACAGTAGTTTCTGATGAGGCCTTTGTTTTCTTTGAGTTCACAACGTCTTATGGAATAAACTTTGAGAGAGAGCAAACTTTGAGCAAAACGACCAAGAACTGCGAGCTTTGGGTGGTAATATACATAATATTCTTGAGAACAACTAAGAGTTTGTTTCTTTCTACGTAAAAACACCCACCTGATGATATTAAGGGTTTGTTCAAACATGCCCAGAGCTGAGTGGTGAGTGGTAGCATCAAGCTCCCAAACAAGGCCTTCTAATACAAAAAATATAAAAGACTCCAAATATTTTGCACATCGGAAAATAAAATCGAGACTATTATCGTCACCAATCCTTTTCAAAGCAATTGCTCTTTCCAGGTACTTCTTCTCATAAACACCGAAAAGGAAATCAAATTTTTGTTCTAGATTCATGCCTTCCAGCGCTCCGATGGTTGGGTAAAGCCTGCTTATGGGTATGGGTAAAGGAACATCTCTGAATCCAGCAGGCAAAGATTGTTTGTAACGATTTGCATGCCGTCTCTCTAAGGCGTTAGGAGAATTGTCCGAGTTGAACGAGTCGTTCCTAATGTCGGCTGAAGGAGACCGCCGACTCGTGTCTTCGTAAGGCGTGACAGCGGCAGGAGGAACTGAAGGAGTTGCAGCAGGAGTGCATGACGGCGTCATTGCAGTGGCAGGGAGTGGAGTGGCTGACGATAAATGCATGGCCGCAGATAAACAGTTGGACTGCCTGCTACGATAGGCACCACTTGATTCCCCTTCAAGAGGCACTCTAGAGTTCAGGCCCTGAGACACTGATGGTGAACCCATGAAAGACGCAGTAACTTCCTCTGCACCACAGTTGCGACTAGGACACCGACTGTTACTTCTGCTTCTGGTTCCTGATGGCTTGTGGTCGTTATTTGGGCTTGTCCGTTTTGCGTGTTTACTGCTCTTGCTGCTGCGACGATGTTCAGTATCAGAAACACATTCGCTATGCCATTTTTGAGTTTCATCTTTTGCTCTTTTACTGTTCTGGACAGATTCCAAATCAGGTACTTCAAGTTTTCTTTTGACACTTCCTAAATCAACTGGTGACTTAACTTTGTTCTCTTTCAGATCATGCTCTGCCCTCGTTGCCACAGACTCGCCTTTCATATCAATTCTTGGGATTTTGTTGTCATTAACCTCATCTTTAGGAGCAACGGAAGATTCCCGACTCCGCTTTTTCCGGTCTTTTGACTTGCTTGAAGGATCGTGATGACCATGATCCTTCTTTGCATACAAATTTAGTAAAACCTCTTTCTTATTGGCGTCTGAGGTCCTAGAGTTAGTGACTCGTGCCAACTCTTCTCCTCTTCTTCTCTTTGCAGTGGCATCTTCAGGAAACACAAAGTTGTAGTCCGGGATTGATGGAACAAGTATTTCTTTTTTGTTCAGTTTAGAAATTTCTTTGACACGATAGGCGGCAATCAAAGATCGCGACTTTACAGTTTCTGGCTTTTGTTTGTTTTTAGATTGAATATTAATAGTCGGGAATGTCAGAGGCTGACGATTTGAATTTTCCTTTCCAGGAGTGATTGGGTTGGCTGTCTTTTTAGGAGTAGTTTTACGTGCCAAATTTGTCTTAGGGAGCGGCTTAAGGGTTCGATGATCATTATCAGAATCAGAGCTGCTCTCATCAGTAGACAAATAAGCCCTGGATTTTGCCTTGCTGTCGCCAGGATTGATTCTTTTTGCTCTCGCTCTAGCATTGGTCTTTGGTTTACCGGCAGTTTTCATCTTAGAAGGTGAAGTGACAGGAGGTTTAGAAGGCACTTCTCTCTTCCATTTCTTCCCTTGTGGAACAGGCGCGCAATCATCACTGGAATCAGAGGAGCTAAGATGAGATTTATTCCTGTCAGAAGCTCTCGGTATTGGCGCTACTTGAGGAGTAGGTCTGATTGCAGGCTTGGGCATCTGTTCACCGTCTGATGAATCCTCTGACAGAGGTGATCTCTCATAATTAAACTTGCCTTGTGATTGGGGAGATTTGCGAGACTCGAAATTTTTCTGCTCTGAGTTTCGACTCTTATTGGACCCTGCCTTCCCAGAAGAGGCAGCAGATCGGGCCTCAGAGTTTTTGGCTTCAGATTTATCACTTCTAAACAAGAATGTAAGGTTCCAATTGGATGAGTCCTTGCCTTGACCATCATCCTCAGCAAGCTCTTTCTTGACTTCAACTTTGTCCACCGAGTCACCCTCACTTGAATACTTATTGACTTCATTATTCTCATTATCATGATTGTCTTCCTCGCCATCAGTAGAAGAGGAGTCTGAAGTATCTGATGAATCATCTTCATCGTTGGAGTTAGATTCATTGATGGAGTTATCAGTGTTGCTGCTTGAGAAGGACAAATCCTCCATGACAGGATCTTTTACAGGAGCAGACAGCGGGCTGACGTGTTCAGGTCTCTCAGAGTTACTAGAAATAGGAGGCTGTTGAGGTTGACAGGGAGCGTGACCGTTCTGCGCCAGGTGATTTCGTTTGATCCCTACTGGGCTGGTCTCTACATCTGAAACAATTCAATAGAGTTACAAAAATTCATAAAATTCAATCAAAATAAATTTCATAAAAATATAGCCTGAGACTATTTAAATACTAGAAACCCAAGCATAAAATTTAGCACTGAATACAGATAGCTTAGAAAAATGCAGCTAAAGTAAGACCATAGTAAGCAGAATGTTATCTGATTTATATTTTTGAGTTTGATTGCAAACAAAATTTCACTGACAAATAGAAACATATAGTATATAATATATACCTAAATAATTATTTTTAGCTTTTTAAGTCAAATAATGGTATGCTTTTTAATATGGGCATTGAGTTAGTATGCTTTGCCTTATAGCAGCAGAACTTTCATTTATGTAGTTGCACTCAAAAGCTCAGATGTAACTTATTAGAAACTCAGTTAAAAGTGAGGTGCTGAAAGCCTCATTTGACATATCAACCCTCTCTTCTTTATCTATAGGTACCTATATATACATATAGCTCAAATACTGACATATTTAAATCTTCAACTTCTAAAACATGAGATTTGGTCCAAATTCATATCATAATAATGTTCTACCAGATCAAAAACCAGATACAGGAAAGGAAGCATAAAAGATCACTCAATTACAAAGAGGGAGAGAACAATGCAGTTACAAAATAAAATACAAAACATGATTTGTTAAGATTTGAGGTTTCAAAATACTGAAACAAATGTGAATATATTAAATGTAAGCTATCTATGAACATGCAACAGAAATAATTTCAGCTACCTATGTTGCTTGTGGGCTGCTGCACTTCTGCTGGAAGACTTGCATAATTGTGAGAGCTGTAGTGATAGTTTACAGTGTTGTGGTTTTTACTAGAATCATTGTTATTGACAGGGAACTGCTGACTGTTAGAATGATCACAACTCAGGTCTGGTGATGAGACAGAGTGACTAACAATATTATGTGAGCATGGAGGTTGAGAATGGATATGAGGCGAGTCAGCAGACACCTCAGCTATTGCATTGGAGTCTTGGGGTGGATTTGTGCTATGGTAATATTGATGAGATTTTTGAGATGTTGAAAAATTCAAGTTCTCATATGAAGAAATGGCATGTGTATCATGGGAGTGTAGGTATGAGTGAATGGGTGACTGGTGAGCTGGGGGGATAGGGGGAAGCCATGCAAGTGGAGGGTGGTATCCTCGGCCTACTCCTTGGTAAGATATTCCTTTACGTCGAGGACGAATTGACAAGCGACCAGGAGCAGGAGGCGGCCCTTGGTACATGCGCATCCTTGACAGCCACAATAGAAATCTTCAATAGCTACTGATCCAATTCAATATTTTTTTCATCAGACAAATTCTTTTGCTTAAAAATTCCACTTATTTAATTTAAAATGTTGTTCATAATTTTAAATCATTTTTGTTGCTCATCACACAAATTCTTTGCTAGAAAATCCCACTTATTTAATTTAAAACATTCTCTATTCCAAGTTCAGTCAGCATTTATCAGTGGAAAATCAAGTTTCAAATTTTAGCATCAATTGCATGCATTACCACAAAGTGAAATCACTCAATAAATGATGCTAACATTGACAGCACAACTTCATCCTTAGAAGGATACACTGTTACACATAAGCACGCTCTTCCAGAAAGCTCACGTCATTTCTACACTTCAGATTCATTTTGTCCACCACGTCATTTAATTGCAAAAACAACCTAAGCGTTCACTGGAATATATTGTTAGGAATGAAAACTATCACGTCAATGAGTTTAGTAAGTGATAATATAGCCACGCAATATCCTATAGTAAGAGTATAGCACGACTGTAGGAGCGCAACAACTTAAACAAGCTCTCAAATAACGGTCCAACGACAACTAAAGAGCGCCTGCGCGGACGCACGAGTAAAGGAAGACAGGGGCAGAGGGGCGAGTTGTTATGGTAACCAGCTGATCAATGAAGATGCTACGCTCCGCCTTCGCTCCAAAAACTATTCATTACGCGTCATTTTTCAATGTTTTAACTAAATGATTTGAAAACAACAACTTTTATGAACGGGAAGAACTTAGTTTTTTCCTACTCGTGACATCACTTCCGCTCAATGGCGTTCAAACGAGAGGTGGGGGAAAACAGTCAAGCTTCACTTCCGCGCGCGCAATGCAAGGCTAACTGCGCGCGAAAGTAAATGTTTTCTATACTGAGTAGAAAGTTTTTAGGATACACTAACGTAGAGGAGACGGAAGAGTGGGAAATGTAAACAAAATTTACCAATTTAATGCCAATCATCCCAGTGATTGACATTTCATTATTAAAAAGTGGTGTATGCTTTGTGGTAAAAGATTATGAAATTGTACGCTTTAATAACAACTTCACTCGATTAGTTAACTCAAAACAATCTGCATAATTAGTCAGCACGTTGCATATACAAATTAGCATAGCTGCATGCAAAGAAAAAAAGAGCTAGGTTAACCATGAAATTTGTACGAAGAATTAAAAGGGATCAATTACACATGGAATAAAAGCTAACATTTACCTTGACTTCTAGGTACGATCGACACCGGGCCGCTATGCGTGTCGAGGTGAGACCCGTCCGACGCGCTGACGGGAGGCGGAGGGATGTGCGGAGCTGGTCGCATGATGTCCCTCAGAGGAGAGATGCCACCCGAAAGGGTATAGTCCATCGAGTCCACCAGCAGGTTCTGCTTGATTGGGCTGATGAATGTGTTGGGTATGAGTGTCGATGAGATTATTTCGTCAGGAGTGGGCATAGGGATCTTGGGGCGTTTGGACACGCGCGATGGAGCCGCCATCAGAGTCATTCCGGACACGTGGGCAGCATCAGAAGAAGCGCTAGAGAGCGCGGGTCGTACAGGAGAAACTTCTTGAGCAGCAGCTGCGGCAGCACGAGCAGCTCTCTCTGCCGCAGCCGTGAGCTGATCGGGCTTCAGACGACTACTAGAGAATGAATTAGAATCACGAAGCGGCTTCTGCTGCAGTCCTTTGTTTCTAGGCTCTGAACTTGACTGGACGCAGTTTCTAGGTTCAGAATTAGAATTAATTTCAGTTCTGTGCTTAGGGTTAGGTAAGTTCATAACTTTTTCTTCTGGCATCTTTGAAGTTCTTGGTGGCGGTATTTCAGCCCGAGGAAACTTGTTGTACGGGGGCGGTCTGTGTTGTTGATGACCAACGTTGTTATTGATCATAACCGGAGGAGGATCGGCCGGAGATGTCGGAGAGGATGGCCGAGAAGGAGGCCGGACAGACGGAGGAGCTTTATCCAAGTACAAATCTTTCATCACCTCGTGCATTTCCTTCATGGGGTGTTCATAGCTTTTCTGAGGCCCCATCAAGAATGCATCTAGACCAGTATGATAAATGTCTAGTTCACTTGCCTGCAGGGCCTCCAGACGTTTGGTTTCTTGTTCTCGCTCTTGCCTTAGTTTCTCACGACGCTCCTGGACCATGGCGTCGCTGGCTTTCGCCCCAGGCTGTAGGTGATCATCTTCCTTAACAGGTTCAGGGTATGGACGACGCGAGTTTGCATTTGGTGGCATATGAGATCCGTACGGAACCCGATGTATATCACCACCTCCACCACCGAAAGGAGGCCTGGGGTACTGAGTTGCTGAGGGGAACCTGCTATTCTGATTTGGCCGGTGGATGGCTGGGCCAGGGTGACCCATCGTCGGTCTCGGTCCTCCTCTCATCTGAAGGTGATGAGCCACAGGCGCTCCGCCGTTGCGGTAAGCCATGTTGTCGTTTCTCATAGACGCACCGCTTGGTTCAGCAAGTCTTTTGCTGTTTGAATCCATTCCTGACGTTGTATGTATGGAAATTACTTCATTACTAAGAGATTCGTGCACTCGCATCACATCAATTTCATGTGAACCGAAGTCTCGTGGTTCGAGACAAGAATCTGTCACGGTTCGAAGATCAGTCACTGACTGATGCAAACGCACATCGAAAAGTAGGTTTTCTCTTTAGCAGAACGAGTTATTTCGTTCAAACCAAATAGTTCGTGTGGCTTCACAGGTTTCTAACCTAAACATCAACACGTGCACTCGTAGAAAGGTGCTCGGCGTATCCGAAGAGACAGATCTGTAAAAAAAACATTTATCATTAATAATTTTGAATTTCAAACGATTCTGTTAATGAGTAGACACAATAAAACTCAGAGTTTTTCTATGAAATTGGGAGCTCCAGCTTATTCTCAATAAATTTAGGGAGATAAAACTTGCATTGCATGTTATTCTGAAGTCTGAAATTGAAAAATTTTCAAGGCCAAATACAAAATTACAGTGTTAGCATGAGAATCAATGCACATACATTATGAAAAATTTGACAGTTAAAAATATAGTAAAAATTTTCAAGAAACTTCGAAAATTACTTCATATTTTACACAGATAAAATGCATGAAGGTCATACAGTCAGTAACTTCATAAAGAACACCTGGAGCTTCGTTTACACAAGCGCCCACGTCAGTTGAGTTACGAGTACAAAAGTTCATTCTGTATAGCTCAAGTAAATTACCTCAACAGTTTCAAAAACTTCAACTGTAATCTGTACTGATATTTGAAGAAGTTGATGCCAAATGACAGAATTATTGAACTTTTTAATGGACATGAGTCGTCTGAGAGCGAATGCAGATCGTTATTTATATTCATATAAGTAAGCACTACGCCATCGACCATGAGCTTATAATAACATCGTTAAACATCAATTTTAAGACGACACAATATGACGAAACTCGATTTAAGCATTGAATCGCTAACGGCATGAGCCAACGAGAAAAGTTAGGAGCGGAGAAAGAGAAAGACTGACGAAAGAAAAGAGAAAGACTGACGAAAGAAAAGAGAAAGACTGACGAAAGAAAAGAGAAAGACTGACGAAGAGAGCGAGTGGGACAGAGAGAGAGTGAAACTTAAGAATAAAGTAGAGGGTGTGCATGCGATCCGAAAGAACCACAGATAAGCCGGGTGAAATAAGAAATTGGAGGCAATGAGAGATGGGGGGGGGGNATAAGGCTGTTATAAACAAAAATATTACGACTTTTCCCGTGATCATTGGGATAACAGAATCCCGGATCTAAGAATATTAGCTTGAATTGAAAAATAAATGAAATAAAACAACACAAACTTGGATCAAGAAACAGTGAAACGTGGCGATAAAAAGAGCCATGAGATGTAGAGCTAGGAATCTAACGAGAAAGAATAGATCTATTTCATCGTTCAAAAGTACGATAAACATTATGGTAAAAATTGAAATGAACAGCAGATCCCAGAAGTCAATCCGCTACTCAAGGAGAAGTCTAGCACGTGTACTTTCACAGTACATTAACGAGTTGACGAACGATTACTGAAAATGTACATTACATTCATGAGTAGCTTTGCACTATACATATCTGGATTTTAATGTAGTGAGTATTATGCGATATCTTGTTTTTCAACAATCATTATTGAATTCGTAAAATTCGAAAGTTAGGGGCGAAAATAGCACAGCGTGACCGGCAAATTAAACAATACTTATAAGGCAATATAACTAAAATTTATATCATCTGTTCAAGGCACCAGCCGATCCCATCATCCCTTGTAAATTGAATGTTCTATTGTCATAAACATCTTCAATAACGTGCCATCCATTGACGACATGAAAACGACCTTGGAATGATTACGCATGAAACATCCGTCAGAGATAATGTGACCCTGAATGAACCAGATTACAAGCGGTATAGAAAACACGTGACAAGTATTGAAAACAAAATATTTCAATAAACAAGATTAATTAAACAAATTTACTCACGAGCCTACCTGTTAGCACCGAAGGATTGTTCAGTAACAGAATAAACGTACTGTTTGCTTATCAAAACCACTTGATAGGAGCAAGCACAACGGAACAGCCACACACCGCTAAAGCGCAAAGGAGACTGCGCATGGAAGCAAATGTTTGGTTCACGTTAGGCCTGCATTCGTTCTGGAGCCTCAAGTGACCGTAAAAAAAAACTTGCCATGCTTTCTGACAATCCACATAACAAATGACGAAGGCGCGAAAATAAATGACATTTCGATTATTACATAATCTGAAGAAACGCATGAGGTCTGGTGTGAAGTTTTTGGAACGCATAAAGAAGATTTTAAAGGAAGAAGATTATTTATTCATTTCCTAGTTACGAGGATGCAAGAATAGCGATGATTGGGATTTAACTTTTAAAAAATTCAGTAGAAAACGAAAAAGAATAAAGAAAGGTTTTAATGCCAGACGGATCAGTTGACCATCATGTTTATTTACTTCTAAAAAAAATATAATATTCAAAGAACTACATCAACGTACGTACAAGTTCCCCATGGATAGTGTTGCTTTTATACTTTTATCATCTTCTATCACGAGGTTAAGCTTGTCTTGGGAACATAATGAAAACGTTGATGCCGGAGAAGAAACGTTGATACCTTTCCAGAAAATCATGTACAATAACAAAATAGGTTTCATTGAAGACCAGAGAATTTGTTTTATTCGCAATTTTCTCATTAGTTTTTTCAATATATCGAACAATATTTTTAGTTTGAACTGGCAAATCAAAAATATTGTTCGATATATTGAAAAAGCTAATAAGAAATTGCGAATAAAACAAATTCTCTGGTCTTCAATGAAACCTGCTTGAAAGGAAGAAATTCTGCCAACCTATACTAATAACCAAATAGTAGAGTAGGGTATTTCTCAGCTACGAGGTTAGCAATGCCTGTTAGAAACAAAAGAATTGTGGTACAAAATACCTCCGACTAACAGAAACAAGCAAAAGCAACGACAAAACAAGAGTATGAAGAGGAGGAGGATCAAAATGAGAGCGTAGGAAATCTAACATTAAAAGAAAAACGAATATCACAGTTCAAAGATCGTAAGATATATGGAGATGAGTCGCACCAGCCGTAGGCCTATCTTGATTCGTTACTCAGTTCGAAGCCTCAACTGAAAGTATCAACTCGTACATATGAGCTGTAGAAAAGTCTATCGGCTGCATTAAGTTGAAATTACCGGCTGCTTCAAGTTGAAATTATCGGCTGCTTCAAGGTGAAATTAACGGCTGCTTCAAGTTGAAATTACCGGCTGCTTCAAGTTGAAATTACCGGCTGCTTCAAGTTAAAATTACCGGCTGCTTCAAGTTGAAATTACCGGCTGCATTAAGTTGAAATTAACGGCTGATTCAAGTTGAAATTAACGGCTGCTTCAAGTTGAAATTACCGGCTGCATTAAGTTAAAATTACCGGCTGCTTCAAGTTGAAATTACCGGCTGCTCTAAGTTGAAATTACCGGCTGCATTAAGTTGAAATTACCGGCTGCTTCAAGTTGAAATTACCGGCTGCTTTATTTTAAAATTCGCGTTTTGCTAGCACACAGCGAGACTTGAATGAATTTATTACAATGATAATGATCATTTACATCAAAATGTGCGTCTCCATAAAATTTGATAAATATATAACGAATGATTTTTGAAAAATCGTACATTGAATGTCCTAAGTACAGTAAATTAGGCTGTGAATGTGCCAAATCTTAATTCATAAAAAAAGTTCAGATAATATTGTCCTATCTAGATATGATAATTACCTAAAAAAAGATAGCAAGGCTTATTGAAAGAAACCACGCCAGAGCTACCGTTGACTAAATATATCTCGTCTATCCAGTAGTCAAATATCAAAGCTATTTTGCGCCCGAATTTCGTAAAAAAAAAGCCAAGATTAACAATACATAAAAAAAGTGAAGAAACCTTCGATGTTCCAGTCGTTTATTTGACGTAGAACTAATTCTGGGTAACAACAGAATAACAAAAATCGCCGGTTATGCTTTCCTTCCCACGAGACAACAACCATTTCCTTTACCCGGTCATAAATAAGCTCAAGCAGGCTAGCGCTTTTCCAAGTCCAGTTAGTAAAGTTTGCCCGAATTAGTACGCAGAGTTAACTAGCTTTTGATGATTTCTCAAAGGGTACATTTAATTTTGCCTATCTAGAGCTTCGCTTCATGCCTATACACATCATTTCCCTAACATCGTGTGAGTAGACCACATTAGAGTTTGCCCTGAGCTTCGCTTCATGTCTCTTACACATCATTTCCCTAACATTATGCGAGATAAACCAATACAGGAGTAATTCTAGTCTCACCTGAACCGAGTATAATGAGGGACCTCTTACTGCTCCCGGCTGATCTTCTGGAGCTAACTCCCTGGAACAAGAAAAAAACATGATATTAATACATTAAGAGCCACGGGAAAACGTCAAAAATATTACAATTTAATCAGCGCTACTCCTACGCTCATAATAATGTACAATGAAGCACTGGCATTTTGTAATCATGACGCACATAATTTTATTATAATGAAACAATACGCATCAATCGATAAAACGCAGACCATACAAATTTGTTTGAACACCCGAGTTATATTAACATATTTGAATGGGCATAAGGTGATAATACCAAAGACACGTATTTATAATCTTCTGAGCCCCCATCCGCGACGCCACGTGCTGCCCTGCAGGACTCCCGTGGTAACACTTCACTAAACTCTAGTAATGTGGGGACGCAAACACCTGCCAATTAGCACTATTGAGTCATCCAAAATTTGAAACTAATTTTAAGAAATATATAAACACTACCGATCCCAATCGCTTGTTCGAAATTAAACTATTCAAACGATGAAGGTTTTTAGAAATTGCAAGATAAGTCGATATAGAGACATGTTTTTTGCAGTATTCTTTCCAATGGTGTAGCCCAGATAAAATCCAAGTAGAAATATGACACGCGTACTCCATCACTGATGATAACTTGAGAGCCGGCGACCATCCAGGAGAAGCGCAGATGCCTTCACTAAACAATGATTCTTTAAGCATAGCCGTTAAAAATACAAGCAAGCAGCGTGGTTATTCCAGTATCAAAACTGTTCAATGTAAAGCTTCGGGATTTTTCTGTAAATTGTTTGTACTTTCGCATCCGTATCAAACTCATAAACAATACAAACTTCTTCCAATAACGCTTAATAATCCTTGGTATGCAGGAATAAAATCAACTACGACATCTAAGGCTTAAAGGTCATTTATTATGAGCTTATCGGAAACAAGCCAAATAGCGTGTAACCGCAAGTCAGCAGCTCCTCCCACTTGCTCTCTATGCTTCTCTCTTTGTGTTATCAGGCAGTTCCCCTACCCCACCTCTCCTCCCTACACATCCTCTCTTTGCTCTCAGCACGAGCGACACCACCGTCTGAGCTCAAGGCAAACCACACCACCTGGCTGCACCAAAACCTCTCGCCCCTCTCCGCCTCGTGGAGTTCCTTCAGTGTGGAGTACAGACACCTCTCTTACTGAAGGATTGAATGGGTGTGGTAATATAGGGCTATGTCCACTCCTTCCTGCCTAGCAATCCTGCCTAGACCTCTCCTCTACTGAAGGATTGAATGGGTGTGGTAATATAGGGCTACTATGTCCACTGCTTCCTGCCTAGCAATCCTGCCAAGACCTCTCCTCTACTGAAGGATTGAATGGGCGTGGTAATAGGGCTAAGTCCACTGCTTCCTACCAAGCAATCCTTGATGATCCGCACAAGCACGATGAGTGATTCCTTCAGTGTTTAGTACAGACCTCTCCTCTACTGAAGGATTGAATGTGGTAATATAGGACTATGTCCACTGCTTCCTGCCTAGCAATCCTTGATGATCAGCACAAGCACGATGAGTGATTCCTTCAGTGTTTAGTACAGGCACCTCTCCTCTACTGAAGGATTGAATGGGCGAGGTAATATAGGGCTATGTCCACTGCTTCCTGCCTATAGGCAATCCTTGATGATCCGCACAAGCACGACGCGTGAATCACACAAATTAGGCAGGATTCGTGCGATCTTGGCCCCCAGCCCTACTAACCTTGGAAAGGAAATAATTCGATCGCTAACAGAAACTGAACATGGAACTTAGGTTTTTATTTGTAGCCAAATTTTTGGAAAAAAGCTTCCATATCGATTAAGCAAAGGTCAAAATGTGACTGGGTATACAAATACAGTAAATCGTTTCCATGTAAAGAGGTTACACTGATCGTTTCGAATACTTATAAAGTGTCGACCTTGCTACTTACACCTACCGAGGCCAATACTTTGTATTTACTTCAGTAATGAACACGGAGTGAAAGTGACATAATTTTATAGGCAAAGAAAACTGAGCTAAGATATTACGCCAACACTACCAAATTCATGCAGCGGCTGCCAACAGTGCAAGTTAAGTGATTCTCAATAACTCGCAGTGATTGTACACAACCAAGCTTGAGTTATTCACTTCCAGGCCCGAGACACTGAAATTCTCTATTAATAAATTAGCAATCCATCAAGCGAGCCATAGACTTAGCGTCTTGGCATAAAACCTGGAATTAATGCTTCTGTTATTATTATTAAATAACAGTTCAATGTCACTTGCCGTATCTAAATCAACCTAACTGTATCGGTGCATAATGAACTCCAATAATAAAGAACAGGCCATTCTTGCTCGTTCAATCAGGCCTTCTAAGGAACTATTATCCTGAATTATGAGTGTCATCTTATTTGCAAGACCACTCAAACCGAATTTGATCGACTTGATCAACGTTTAACTCTTGCACACTGCAATCACACGTATAACTCTTTTGTTCTTGAATTTAAATAATTATCTGTGAAAATAAAATTTAAATTCTATGATACAGTAGAGAATTCACTCACTCGAGCAGTAATTTACCCTATTTCCAGTAGAATTCTCAACTTACTACACGTTCAATACGATATAAAAACCAATTTTAGTTTTCAAATGTGTAAGAATAGTTTGATATAAAGATTCAATTTTCGTGTTACCATGTAATAATATAGGCATGTCGGGGTATCTTCATGCATATACGTATTTGATGGAATTCTGAAGCCTACGGAAATGCACTGCGACTGGTTATACACCACTGAACAATTTTGTACCATGCATCAATTTTTGTAGGACTGGTGCAGAAAAAGTAACGAGCTCTTCTAAGACCTATAACGTTCAACACTCACTACACTGTACAGAAAATTACCTGGTATTACATGCGCCTGTTGACCCCGAGACAGGCTTAATTTGATTTCAGGATCTATACCCAGTGCAAATTTACGGACGCGGCAGCTTCTGATTTGTATTACCAGAAGCTGGGGCGACTCTAAATTTTGTTAGGGCCAGTGAAAATTTGCAGACGCGGCAGCTTCTGATTTGTATTACCAGAAGCTGGGGCGACTCTAAATTTTGATAGGGTATATCTGTGACATGAACTCTGAGCTTTAAGACTGGATCGAGTTGCGCCACGTGCCTCGGGTGGCGACTTAAGCGTTTAGGTAGCAGCTCAGCCTGTATCCAGGCTTAGGTGTACAATGACAAACACATTCACAGGTTTGTGCATTTAACACACTTGTTAACACAGCATTTAACACACAGGCGGTCCTGCAAGTGACTGACAAGATTTTAACTTCAAATAGACTGCGCATGAATCTTTATGGCCGAGTTTAATTTTTTGTTACTTTTTAAAGCAAAAAGAACAATGTCAATAATTTCAAACTTGCATTTGATAGCGCAATACATTACTGAGAAGGCAACATGCTCAATTATCTTCAATTCTTTAATATATAATTAAGGGATTCGTCCGGACACTGAAATTATTGTTAGAGTAATTTCTAAGCTTAGATTTCAAACTGTATCAACAATACCCTTGATTTGTACTGCTGTAATTTCCAAAAGTTCAATTTCAAGCGTTGCGAAACCTTCACTATATAGTGAAGGTATATATAATAATGTATAATGTATACCTATTGTATATTCGAAACATTGCATTTCATTAAAATGTCATTTAGTAACCTGCTTTTAGATCTCCCGGCACCAGCAAGAAATTTTGTTCCACTCATTGAAAAAAAAAACAAATAGGATTGTTAATAAAAAGAATGCTCTAGTCCTCAGTCACACTTGCACATAAGAAAGGCTCCTGCCGAATTAAACCCATTATCTTCACATGCATGATAATCAAGAATTAAAATCCCACCAAATATTTACCAGACAAACAGATTGACTGTGTTGTCTGCAGCGCTTTAGATGCATAATGATAGAGCATCGACAGCTGTATGCAGGCCTTTCATTCTCAACGAGACAATGGCGTTCTCAACAATGCATTTGTCTGAACATGTTGCTTATATAGACGAGATTTTCGATGAATACTGACGCATTATTTAAAATCGATTAAAGCATACATGTTTTTAAAAGGTTGAAGGACATTCACTGCCCTCTAACATTCATCAAATGTATGGGAAATACACTTCTCATAGATTCATAATTTTTGCCCATAAATAGCGCTCAGAATAAAAAAATCTTTTCGGCATAGAAAATAACCGCCGTTGGTTATTATAAAATGCCGTGGATGCTTGTGTGTGAGGCAGTTTAGTGGAAACCCAAAACCATTTTATAAGGATTTACAATGAAAAATATCTGTCCATGATTTTTCTTGTAACCAAATCACCACAATTATGAGAATTGTCTTCATAACAACAAGTGTTAATATACGCAATACAGCTGCACGCCACACATGTTCAGCATTACTATGTTTTAGGGTGCCACAGATGTGCGGTCATTGAGGTTCCACGTGCAAGGACTGCTCTACACAACCCAGTGTATAAATGAAAAATAAAAATATAACTCAGTACTTACTGCAGTGAGTGACAGAGAGCGCATTTTCTCGTCGACTAAAACTTGAGGTCACGGACGGACGCCGGACAGACAGACAGACAGACGGACATGGCGAGCACAATAGTGCATTTTTTCCATAAATGAGAAAATGCGCTAAAAATCCACGCAACTTCAGTTCTAGCGAGTAGCGACACAAGTAAATTTAAGTTAACAACAGCCATTATTGCAGCAAGTTACAGTTTCTAGACAGTTGTTTACGGCTACATTTGTCAGGCATGCGCATGGTGTCACCGTTTCAAACTGGGGCGATAGTTCTTACCGCTACTGCTGACATCAGTTAGGTGGTCGGGCTACCAGTGTATAGTGACTGATGCGCTCACCATTACTAGACTGATGTGTGACTGACTCACCATTACAGTGACTGATGCGCTCACCATTACTAGACTGATGTGTGACTGACTCACCATTACAGTGACTGATGCGCTCACCATTACTAGACTGATGTGTGACTGACTCACCATTATAGTGACTGATGCGCTCACCATTACTAGACTGATGTGTGACTGACTCACCATTATAGTGACTGATGCGCTCACCATTACTAGACTGATGTGTGACTGACTCACCATTATAGTGACTGATGCGCTCACCATTACTAGACTGATGTGTGACTGACGCGCTCACCATTACTATACTGATGTGTGACTGACTCACCATTACAGTGAAT
This sequence comes from Hyalella azteca, assembly GCF_000764305.2. NCBI lineage: Eukaryota > Metazoa > Arthropoda > Malacostraca > Amphipoda > Hyalellidae > Hyalella > Hyalella azteca. The sequence continues at coordinate 90,125 of NW_025938899.1, read as the reverse complement.
GAAGCGCTCATACCAGCAATATGAGAAACGCACACTAGCAAGCTATACCGATGTCGGGGAAAGCTTCTAAATCCTAGAAAACAACCATCGAAATAGACACATGCTCGTATCATGACTACCGAGATCGTGTTGCCACCTATGGTCAACTTCGTTCTAGTAGATAAGCGAGACCGAAAAGATCTCAGTAGATGATAGTAGAATAGAGAGCATGTGCGAGTCCGATTGCATCGACTGTTAAAAAATTGATAGTATGTAAAATTATTCATCACCAGCGAATGGAAGATCTCAAACGTATACAGTGCAAAGAGGCTCATGCAAAATTAGCAGCTTGTGTAACTACAGGCCAGTGTAAACAGGCCGAGAAATATTTGTGGACTTTTGTATACTTTAGCGAGCGTTTTATCCGCTGAAAAACAGTCGCCAACATGAAAAAAGGACTTCCCGAGAACTTCTGACATTATTCTCAAACATTGGATAATTCCAGTAAGGACGCCAGTAAATAGAACGGTCGACCTCGTTCATCAAATTTTTGTAATGCTGTGCGAAGAATCAATTGATGCCGTTCTTCATCGACTCAAAATACCATCCTAAAACTAAAAATATAATAAAAAATGCGGTACTTTTAGAAGTAGGAAGAACCATGACAAATTTCTACTATATAAATAAATGATCTTAACTCAAAAGACAGGAGGAACGGACCCATTTCACATTTTATGTTCACATTCACATTTGACCATAACTCTTTAGGCTATTACTGAATTACCACTAAAAGATCACAGCACCACGGTAGAATTTTTATTCAAAATTGGTTGCTTTAAAGGTTTCAACGCGTTACATTAAATAGTACGCCTAAAACAAGTAGAAGAGTACCGTAAAGGGCGCTTATCAGTGACATCCAAGTCAGTGATACAAGTTCGCTGCAGGGGTGAGAGCAATAGTGCTTGGGTATTACTGATACCGCACTGATAAGGGTCGTTGGAAACGCGTACGTCGTGATAATGTTGTGTCGACAGCCATCTTAACTTCAGTGCCTAACGCAGCAATTGTTATCAAATGCAGTCGTAAAATGTAAATACGAGGAGCTTAAGAATGGTTAATAGTTCAGGGAAGCAACCGAGCCACTGGATTCCTTTAATACTTTATTATCAGCTGCCTGGGAATACAGCCAAACACTTCTTGGAGAAACACATACTACAATATTCACATGCTTAGGTTATACTGTAAAGTTAAACATGCATTGTATTAATAAAGACCACGCGATTATAAGGCCAACAGCCTGTTCTTTGTTGCGGCCATTTTAAGAGATTTCTACATTATTATCTTTTAGCTTCGTTTGAAACTCGGCCACAAGAAGTGCCAACAATGTCTAAAAGAAGTGACCTTGCTGACTCGTTACTCATTCGGCTATACTTACGGATTGTAACAAACATAAATGTCGACATAATTATTTGCACACATGCTACATTCAACGAATCGTTAAATTGAACAGAGTAGCAGGCCAACTCTTCGATTAATAACCGAAGTTTTGCCAATACGTATCAACTAATTTGTTACAAGGGTGAAAATTTGACATTGAAGCTGAAATTTACACATCACAAGGAACAAAGTATGTAAGCTTCAATCAATCACGCAATGAAATTAATGACTATTTAAATATAGTCAGAATCCATATTCAAGGCTGCATTGATCAACAGACGAAAATATTAATGTGATAACGCCAGCACCGCTACAGGAATCTTGATGCATCTTTGATAGCAAATCTGCGATAATAAAACATGACTGGACAATTCAGCGAGACTAGGAAATGGCGAAACATGAAGGTTCTAAAACCGTCGAGGCCGCGACGATATTTGCAGCTCAGAACTTAGCCTAAAGAAATAAAGAAAAAAAAATAAGAAGACATAAAAGAAATAAAAAGTAGGTAAGTAATATAATACAACTAATCGAAGTTCATTATAAAGCTTGCTTAGACCACAGTGAAACCTTTGAAAAGAAGAAGTAGGAGAAATAATAAGTAAGTAATAAAATACAACTAATCGAAGTTCCCTTTAAAGCTTGCTTAGAGCCTTAGACCGCAGTGAAACCTTAGAAAAAAAGAAGTAGAAGAAATAAAAAGTAAGTAATAAAATACAACTAATCGAAGTTGTATTTTGAACTGCTTCTATCGCAGAGAAACCCTTGAGAATGTATTGCCCGGCGTGGTTGATGTTAGTCACGCGCGCCTCTCGAGGAAGTGGAAATGGCGAAACATGAAGGTTCTAAAACCGTCGGGGCCGCGACGATATTAGCAGCTCAGAACTATGCATACAGAAAAAAATATAACTCATAACTCACTGCAGTGAGTGACAGAGCGCATTTTCTCGTCGACGAAAACATGAAGTCACGGACGGACAGACGGACGGACAGACAGACGGACGGACAGACGGACGGACAGACGGACGGACAGACAGACGGACGGACAGACGGACGGACAGACGGACGGACGGACAGACAGACATGGCGAGCACAATAGTGCATTTTTTCATAAATGAGAAAATGCGCTAAAGAAGAAGTAAAAGAAATAAAAAGTATGTAATAAAATACAACTAATCGAAGTTCCCTTTAAAGCTTGCTTATATCGCAGTGAAACCCTCGAGAACGTATTGCCCGGTGTGGTTGATGTTAGTCACGCGCGCCTCACGAGGAAGTGGAGGCGCAATGGGGCCAGGGGCCATACTTTAAAAACTGGCTAAGTGAACGTAAGTACTTACGCTCTATTTTCTTGTCTATGATTGGTGGATTTTGCTTGAAAGGCCGTCAATGATTGGCTGATGAACTTACGATCTCTTAACTTTTTTTGAAAGTATGGGCCCAGGTGAAGTGAATTATCCGCAATATGCCACGTACGCGACTTGGCAAAGCGCGTATACGAGGTCGCCCCACTGGCATCCCGAACAGCGAGGGAGCACGAGTCTGCTGAGTGACAATGCGCGGTGCCCAGAGTAGTAGTGAAGTGATGGTGACGTATTCCAATGCACGGTGCCCAGAGTAGTAGTGAAGTGATGGTGACGTATTCCAATGCACGGTGCCCAGAGTAGTAGTGAAGTGATGGTGACGTATTCAACACTTCCTATAATGATGAATGGGTCGTCAACATCGCTGGATGCAACACTTTTTACGCAGACAAACTGAGTGCAACAATATAACAAATCCTTGAGAATTGGTATTGTTGATAGAAGCTTTAAGGCCCTGATTGAAAGCCGAGAGGCTTCGAACAGGCTTAATTATCCGAAATAATTTACAGCTTGACTAGGATGATGAAATAAAATTCGAAAGCAATTGTCATTACGGTTTTGTTATACTGTAAAACTACCGGCTGCATACAGCAATCGTTGATTCGCAATCGTCGCAGAAATTGTAATCACCATAATACTTAGAATAATGGACAGATGACACATCATAGATAAGAGTTGAGAGTATTAACGGAATTTATGAATTATTTTCCTCAAGAAGTTACCACTTTCGGAAATTAATACTCAAACTTTCAACGGTTCCAGAAATTATATAGTCGCAAAATACTGTTTAAATCTTATAGCAAGGAAAAACAAGATAATGCACGGCAAGTATAATCACAAGTTGATAATCGGTCAACGATTTTGTTGCTAACAATTTTACACGTAGATTCATCGGACGGTGCGAGATTCGTCACCTATTAAACAAATATTGCACGATCTGAACGATCTGAAGAGAACACCGTAGGCCACTCGAGCGTCAACGCATCCCAGTAACATTAAAAAAAATCACCAGATGCATTTAAACCTGACCTTATAAAAAGAAATACGGAGAGAGGAAGAAAAAAAAACTGTCATGATACATGTTAACGCATTTTTCCTTCACAGACATAAAATATGGTGTAAAAAGATTTCTTCTTCACAGTATATCAATCACAATTACAGCTTTGACCTCAGAGCTATATACAAATTCACGGACACGTTGGAATTTCAGGATATGAAAGCACGGTAATAAAATGAGAACACACGCTGTGGATCCTGGACCTTACGGCACGCTACAACAAAGCTAGAGGTGCAGAAACTTCAAAGTTAACAGATACTCTTTAGTAGATAATAGACTCCTTAACATCAGTAAGATAATCATGAAACCGACATTTTCAACATTTATTTCAATGAGCTACCTAATAGAAAAACCAAGATCAGAGTGACTTTTTTCCTCAAGATCTCATAATTTTTAGATCAACCACAATCTACATTAACAATTAAAGCCTATATGAGAAAAACCCTTTTAAAACAATACAAATTCTGTCAATAGATGAGACAGAACAACATCAGGCATGTCGTCAAGGACCTCACGGCACGCGAGGTCCTCGAGACCTCACGGCACGCTAATAGGAAAAACCGTGATCAGCGTGGCATTTTTCCTCTAGATTTCATAATTATTAGATCAATCGCAACCTACATTAACAATTAAAGCCTATATGAGAAAAACCCTTTTAAAACAATACAAATTCTGTCAATAGATGAGACAGAACAACATCAGTCATGTCGTCAGGGACACGAGAATAGTCAGACCATTAGGAATAAGATAAGCAGCAAGGCAAGGTATTTTTGCATGATCAAATCACACCTCCGTAGCAATGAGCGTTCGTAGCTCTGAAGCGACCCTCAAGAGACACGCAATGTTTTGATCAAGGCCTTGAATTTTCCCAGAAATAATTCCAAGGGCAAAGGGAATACGAAGGCAGGGAAGGTGAATTTTTCCCAGAAATAATTTCAAGGGCAAAAGGAATACGAAGGCAGGGAAGGTGAGTCAAAAACACTTTTGGAAAGTTTGCAACAAGCGTTCCCGGGATTTATGCGAGGCAAGAAGCCTGAAATTTTTGCTGCATAATGATGAAATTACTCGCAAAATGACAGCGAAATTTTTGCTTTAAAATTCAGAAGAACTATTATTTCCAATGACAATATAATTTTGAATAATTTTTATATTATTATTGCCAATGACTTCCTGAATAATTTTTATGAAAAAGTAATAGTCACCGTACACTATAAAAAATTAGATAGAGGTTTTAAAGGGAGAAGAACGAGCTGCATGTCGGACAGGAAACTTCTTGTCAACAGTCGTGCGATAAGACGTCCAGTATCCGGTGAAGCACCGCACTCGCCGACCGCTAGTTACCGAGTAACCAACAGCATTAGGAACAATAAAGAGGGTCATTTAAACCTATGCAGTGCAACAAAGACTTTGAGCATAACCGCACAGAATGGAGATAAATTAAGAAGTATAAATTACAGAAAATAATTTACAGGAACCGATCGTGATGAAATAAAGCCAATTAAATCAAATTGAAAATATAGCTTATAAAAAGTCACACAAACAATATCGAACATACGACTTCTTTTGTAGACACTAGCCGGATTATGGACAACCCTGGCGTTCAAAACCAAAGCTTGAAAATACTGCATAGTCACCAGCACAAAGTACGGCAAGCTTACAAAAATGGAAAGACAAAACTAGGAGTTGTCATGTCTTTCCTGATCTCTGTAATAAATAAATAATTCTCATTCATGGTTTTTGAATGAGTAGGCAGTATCATGTTCTGGGGCCATACTTTCAAAATTCGCTAAATGAACGTAAGTACTTAAGCTCTATTTTCATATCTATGATTGGTGGATTTTACTCGAAAGGCTGTCAATGATCGGCTGATGAACTTACGATCTCTTAACTTTTTTTTAAAGTATAGGCCCTGGACCGGACTCAGCGCACGAAGTGTCAGAGGATTCAGGAATTGGTTGGAAGCAGCTAGAAGCGGATCAGGGAAGCTGTTCTTACCGTGCGAGGCGAAAGTGAAGTAACTACAAGCAGGTATGCACAGGCTTATTCCACACACGCATGTCTGCTCAAAATACGGTGGGTGGCATGAACCAGCTGGTATGTACCGGGACAGTCGGTGCAAATTATGTGGGCGTGTACAGTGAACGGTCAGTTCCAACTACGCGAGAATGTATGACGTGAAGTTGGGGGTTCGAAATAGGAGGGAAGTTGCATATTAGAATTATTGCAAATTAATATAAGATGTACTATAAGGATAATCAGTGTAAGACATTTTGGGGTCGTGTGTGTGTGCGGTGTGCCACAAGAGCCTGGTTCGGACAATGCCGTGTCGCGGGTATAGACACACGTCAGTTACACAAGTTTGATTGAAGAAAAGAGAAATCTCTCAGGAATAATTTTTTTGTTCCTTTTTTTATAGAGTCGAAGGATGTTATTTGCGGACGTGCAACGAAAAAGTTATAAATTTAAAAAATAAAAACATTTCCTGTTGGTTAATCGAAGGTGTATAACAAAACTTCTGACTAACTAATCTACCAACAAGCTTCAGTACACAGTAGGCATGCTCATGCTCCAGTCGCTGCCATGCGCAGTGCGGGTGGCTATTGCGTAGCATCTAGAACGCAGCATCATGAATGACCGGCACGTGCCCAGCTATGTGACGTCGTAAGGTGCTACACATGTGGCTAATGGGCTGGTAATATCATCAACCAATACCCTGCGGTATAGCGATAGCACTCAATCTCAAAATGAAGCAGTGAATTTCAAGTAATAGTTGTGATGTATTTTGGCGTACTTAGTGTACAGTAATCACTCATTTATTGCAGGTCTTACTTATCAGACCTCGCTCGCGATAGGTGAAGTCATCGATGAGAAATTGATCGACTGATAGTAATTTTTTATTGATTTATAAATATATTGTAATAATTTTTATTCATTTCATTTTCATTTTTTCAAGTGTTTGAAACGCCTTCCCACACTTATACTGAGGATCAAATTACGCGGGTTGTTTCAATCTGCTGATCGACTTTCTCAGAAGCCCGCGAATAAGCGAAAATCCTCTCATGATTCTTCTTTTTAAATTTCAATATTTCTTGCAAACAGGTGATAAAGTGAAACCGCGGTAGATGATGCGCGATATAGCGAAGAATTACTGTAACCAGTTATTAACGTTAAAGAAATCGATAAACTCTGGTATTTTGATCAGGTCTACACCGCTAAAATCAACGATAATTAAATCGTTGTGTGTGGCGTTGATAACAAATATGAGCTCATTGACAAGGATATTGGAGTATATATATTAGATACGTTCAGATACTTTCTCAAAGATAAAGACCATGGCCACAGAACTAAAATTAAAATCACAAGCAAACTAAGCTTGTGTATCATATATATAAACATAATTTTTATTTACTTCATATTAAAGCAGCCTGCCCCACGATTTTATAGGTTTCCTTGAATTTATGCAGAGGCGAGTCGAGCAACTAATATAAAATGCAGAAAAACAACAGCCGCCCTTCACACCTACATGCCTAACAATAACAAACGTGGATTCTTGTTCAAGGTTGCAACCGACTCACAAAATCGTAAAAAAATATACGAGTAAAATCTTTCAATGAACCAATGAGCATGCGCCTCATTAAAAGAATCCCATCAGAGTACATCAGAGAAAAACCGACTTATTGAGAACACGGCATAGAAAAAAAATTAATTTACAAGTTAAGTTACATTAATTTACAATGAAGATGCATGGAGCAACAACTCATGACAATTTTGCAGCGGCCTCCTCACTTCTTCCATAGCAATGCCCACGTAAGAGATAAGCATTACCCGTGGAAATCTACTTAAAAATTGTCATAGAATTTTGTGGATACAAGCAGCCTCGCGATCGTTCAAAAAATAGTGCAATAGTGTCCGTAAAACCAGCTATAAAGGGCGGCCATAAAACGAATAAAGAATTGAGGCCTTAAAGCCAACAGTGCGGTGGCAGCCATACAGCCAACAGTGCAGTGGCAGCCATATAGCCAACAGTGCGTTGGCAGCCATATAGCCAACAGTGCGGTGGCAGCCATATAGCCAACAGTGCAGTGGCAGCCATACAGCCAACAGTGCGGTGGCAGCCATATAGCCAACAGCGCGGTTGTATATCCATATAGACAACAGTCAATAGTATAGCACTGAGGTTACCGAATAGTTAGTGGCACGGTTGTGATTTTATGACTAATAGTAAAACGCGGTTCTATAGCTTAAAGTGAACGGTGACCATAAAGCTAGTATGGTACAGTATATAATACGATCACGTATATGCAGTCATGATGAAATAGCGCAGCCGTAGCAGCACTGCTGATGATTTAGCTGAGACCATGACCTTGTAACTAGCATCGGGGCCGTGGCCTCAATATTATTTATTAATAATATTATTTATATTATCGTAGTATTTATACGGCCGTGATGGTACTAATAAAAGTATTAGCGTGGCCGTAGCGCCAGGTTTGTCTCAGGCTCGTCATGGCTTGTAGGACGCGGCACATCGGCGGGCAACCGAGCGTGAGACGCCACACACGCAGCGCCCGCCACAGCCTGGGTGAAGGGTGGAGAGTAAAGGGCGAAGGGAGAAGAAGCTGAAAAGTAAAAGGAGAAGCGGCAACATGGCAAATGGAAGCTGGGAGAGGAGCCGAAGGCGACCGTCAACTAACAGACGAGTTAATATAAACTAAAAAAAGTCAAGTTTTGTCGTAATGATTTAAATCAAAACCAAACTCTCTCAACTAACATTACTCATACCAATTGAAGGAGGGTAATAACTTTACGATTTTAGTACACAGCAGTTGAGTTACTCATAACAATGCAATTAATAGAAATTAGGTTGAGGTCTCGGTGAACTGAACGCAAACGCAGAGAAGGGGAAGAAAGAAAGCGTCATTGGAAGGAGGCAGAGCGAGAAGACGCTTTCTAATTAACTCTCGTCCGACGTGCACACTCACGCAGAGCTGCCACCAACCCACGATCACGATCACAGCGACGATTTGTCTCCATCATTACCTAACCGCCACAAACCATTCCATTACTTTTCATAATGCTATTCCTACCTAATAATTTGACCGGTAGGGACCAGTGCAACATTTCGTTGCGTCAGTCGATGATACACATTTCGCTAATAAATTTCGTAATGATGACGCAAGAAAAACAACGTGTACAAGTTCTAAAATTTGTCAAGGCAAAACAACAACTATCTTGTAAGGAAAACACCGCAAGTTTGTGAATCGACAACAGTATTTTGCGAGTTTTTTCTATTTTTGCTTCAGATATTCCACGAACGTCGTCGTCATTTCAGGCGCAAGTACCATCACGATTTTGGAGAGAAACATTGCCACTATTTTTGGCAAAGTCGGTGTCCTCATCAAGCCAAATTATCGCCTCGCCAACGAAAACTACACAAAACGCAGAACGGCAAGGAAAGAAGCCCGTAGGAATACCATTGGAGGCGGCGACCTCAATCTCACCACGCACCGGCCTCAGACTAACGGCGACCGAATACCTCGAACACGCCAAGCTCACCCAGCCATCTAAACCATTCAACACGGTACACGCAAAAAATGCCCCCTTTTAGCTCGACATTTATAATTGGAAATAAGAGGTAGGTAATACCCCCTTTTAGCTCGACATTTATAATTGGAAATAAGATGTAGGTAATTATATCATTAATATATAGATTATACATGTTGGAGGACTTTTCGTGGAAAACTAAATCAAGGTATAGAAATCAAATACAGGTGCCAATCCTTTGTTATGAAGAAATGACCTCAAAAGCTGTTGATTTAGTGATCATCACGAAGATTATTTTCCATGAAGACGCGATTCAAGGAAAGGGGTATAATTAAAGGTAACTTTTGCGAATTATATACTGACATTGGAATAGTACGTTACGAAATAGGAAGCATCGGCATCGATCACATGATTAAAAATGACTACATTGGAGATCTGTGTGATAAACGCAAACAGAAGCTGCAAAAGCGGCTATGTTTTCATGGCGATAAGCAGGAGACGGTCCGAGTCCAAGATTCCACAAAAATTTATAGAGTCATCAACCAAACGAACGCATGACGTGACGAACGATCGAACAGGGCTCAGGCTCATACTTTCAAAAAAAGTTAAGAGATCGTAAGTTCATCAGCCAATCGTTGACGGCCTTTCAAGCAAAATCCACCAATCACAGACAAGAAAATAGAGCGTAAGTACTTACGTTCACTTAGCGAATTTTGAAAGTATGGAGGCCTGCAAGGTCGCTGCATATGTGATTGCATGATACGCAATGATCATGAATGTAGAGCCGATCATCGATACAGCAACCACAGGAATAACTGATATTTAATTCAAATTGTTAATACGCGAACAGAAACATGTGTGAGTCGCGTAGAGCAGAACTGGACAATAAATACTGAGATCTTATAAATAACATTTCAACTACTAAGGAAAAGTATTTAAATGTTAAGTTTAACGTCGTGAATGCGAGGATTGTGGTCATTCCGAGATCAATGATGGAGGACACAGCGGTGGAATGATAATGGCTGTTCCATTTAACTTTTTTTGAAAGTATGGCCCCTGTCCGATAACAAAGGCAATAGAGGCTGCAGCAGCGGCTATGTTTTCATGGAGATAAGCAGGAGACAGTCCAAGCTTCCACAAAAATTTATAGAGTCGTCAACTAAACGAACGAATAACTTGATGAACGATCGAACAGGTCGCTGCATATATGATTGCATGATACGTAACGATCATGAACGTAGAGCCGATCATCGACACAGAATAACTGTTTTTTAATTCAAATTGTTAAAACGCGGACAAAAACGTGCGTGAGTAGCGTTGTGTAGAACTGGGCAACAGATGCTGAGATCTTATAAATAGCATTCAACTACTAAGGAAAACTAGTTAAATGTTAAGTTTAACGTCGTGAATGCGAGGATTGTGGTCATTCCTAGTTCAAGGATGGAGGACACGGCGGTGGAATGATAATGGCTGTTCCAGGGCAAGGAATGAGGTAGGTAATTACCAGCACCGACTGGCATCAGCAACCACTGCAGTTCCTTGTGCAAGGTTAGAGCGCCATTAACCTCGTCTTCAGACTTGCCGGGTTAATTTAACGAGCAATTCCTAATTTTGCGCAAATAATTTCGGTGAAATGGTTGAAGCATCTCATGTCCTCGAGTACCCGGGGAATTGGTACAATTAATCATAAATTAACTCATTAATTTATTATCAATGAGACCAAATTAACGCATGGTTTAGTTTAATTTCTCTCTTTCGTAAAAAATCAACGGATATTTATACAAATTATAGAATCAGTTGTCCCATTAATTAAAAGTCATCGTCAGCAAGTCTTGGTAATCTCAGATGTGCTTCAGTACATAAATCGCATCAACAGAGGTCAGGCGTCGGCACGGAATGAAGTTATAAATAATCTCCATAGACTTACAAAGCCAATCGCAACACGCGCGACATTGTTCTCGACATGATTGCGCAGTAAAATTCTGCATCCATCGTGTAACATGACACAGTTAGAGATGAGAAAACAGCAGCTTTTGTTTACCATTAATACACAATGAAGCCGGCATAATAGCGCCCTCGTTCCTGAATGTTGTCTGAATAAATCGTGTTTGCAAAAATAAAATATAAAAGGGATCAAAGCCCATTCCAATAACCAATAGGGAGCAGGTAAGAATGTAATTAACATTCGTTTATCACAATATTAAGTCTCCTTGACACATATCCCGGCAAAGCAAAACAAGAGAAAATAACTGAAACGTTGATTATTGAACTACTCGTAGCTGTTAATTATTTTGTCCTCGATTGCTCATTCACTTTCAAGTTTTCATGATCAGCGTAAATACCAGAGATAAATTCATTCATGTTAAAATGTCAATTAATGATGAGCGTTCATGTAACATTCTCATCCGTTTAAGAACATCAAAAAATAGATTTTTAAATTAAATTTAAGCGCATCATTTCCAGGAACCTTCATTTACAAAAACGTAGAATAGAAGATAGCATTTTGAGGGCGATAAAGAACATTAGAAACTAAGCGGCGACATGGATTAAGTGCATCATTCTGATCCAATTTTTACCCCAAAAGCCCACCTTATACTTTTCCTAAGGCTTGAAGAGACAGAAGCTTGGAAACGCACTTGAGTATTAACTCAATTTTTACCCCAAAAGCCGACCTTATACTTTTCCTAATGCTTGCAGAGACGCAAGCCTGGAAACGCACTTGAGTCCTAACACTGATGAGGAACTGTGGCTTCGGACAAGCAAGACACGCGCGGGTGCCGACGTTACATCGGACACACGAGTCGGCAGCGGTGGAGTACAGGAGAGAGCTCGCTCACCGCAACGTCGGCCCCGCCACCCGTTATACCAATACTAAGTGGATCACACGCTGGGGTTACATTCCCCGCACGCCGGAGTTGCATTCCCCACACGCCGGGGTTGCATTCCCCACACGCCGGGGTTGCATTCCCCACACACGCCGGGGTTGCATTCCCCAAACGCCGGGATTGCATTCCTAACAATACTGAGACGTGAGTGACCTCAACTCGGACGAAGATTCAGGACATGGTATTGATTCCGGTGAATGGTACATCCATTTTACCATGTAGGCGATGTTTTTGAAGTGTGATTTTTCTCTCTAACGTAAAATAGTAATAAATCTAACACAAGATTGCACAGGATTTTAATTATAAAAAGAATTGTAAAAGCCGACACTGTAACGCACAGACTTCCTCCATTGAGTGCTGAACTTTTTTCAATGGATTTTTTTAAATCGCTGAAACATACTATTTGCGATTGTAAATTTTTCCTCCGCTAGTTGAATTTGCAAATAATTTACATATCCAAACGCACAATTGCTGCAATTTTACAAATCACAATGCCAGAAATCAGAATGCGATTACGAACGCATTCATGAGATTGCGAGAAACTTTAAAAAACAGGAAACAAGGAGAGTTTCACAGCTGGAAGAATAAGTCACTAGTAAGAATACTTACAAGAGAACAGATCCGGGCTTCAGGTAACCATAGCCAACAAGGAAGGTAGTTGAACACCGTCGTTCACACACACAGTGCCATCACTGGTCTAGTGTCACTGCAACAATTAGTAGATCCGGCATCACAAGCACATGTGCAATGAAAGTGACTGCACTGCAACAGGCGAATAATCTTAACCTGTGTACTTTCAAATAAACTTGTTCAATCGTCGTGAACACTCGCCAACAAAATCCGGCTCAATTTATATGTCATTTTGGACATCGAGGGAAGTTCCAACACGCTAATTATATTACTTAAGGCTGTTAACTGAAATTTGAAACCTTTTATTTTTCGCACTCACATTTTTCACTCGTCAAAGAAACACTTCATACGGACCCATGCAAGGAAAAAATTCCGACACTATTGGCTATTGACCATGAATTCATAATTTTTTTCATAATATCGTATATACATTCGCCTATACTGGACTAATCAAGAAGTGAAACTGCTAATTGTACAATTACCAACAGAGTGAAAATATGCTTCAATATTTCAATTATCAACAAGACAGCAATGTTGACATAAATTAATACCTTTTATTATACTGCCTTGTACTGGTATATTTGTCTACTCCTGCATTGTTGATATATAAGAAAAATTAATATTTCAGTTAGTGGAACTCAACAGGAAAAACAACGACACAACAAAACATCACCAATTTTAAGAATGGTGAACTCGAGTCTTCATTAAACAATAGAAAGAAGATGAACAGAGCATTGCTTCACAATGAGGCTGTCTCCGAGTTTTTCTTCCCAGTTAGATGAAGACATTAACTTTTTCCTGTAATCTGATGCAAAAGTACGCAGCTTGCACCAGCCATGCATGCGTTACAATTGATGAATTTCGCTCATGTGTATATAGATTTCAATTTGCAGGGAATCAAAATTCTTCAGACGACATTCAAAACGTCCTATGTATCCACCAAATTGTATCCACGAAAATTTTATTTTTCAATGCTTTTATTAACTTGAAAATGAATGAAATGAATGAATGAAAAAATGTCGTTAAATATATTATAAATCCTTGCGGGGACCTGCCTGTTGATCTGTTAACGTCATTTGAAAAATTTTGCTTCCTCGCAAATTGGAATATAATGCATTCTTTGGTCATTATTCACACGTGATTCAATAAGAAAATTCTGCCATCTATATAATGCTAATATATATATATATATATATATCTATATATGTACATGCGTTAGAAAACAAGCTGATGGGGAAAGAAACGTTCGAATCATGGAAGCATAATAGATACTCGTATGTATCGAAAACGCAGAAAATGCACAGCGAACATAAAAATGGAAATTGTGAATTTGGAAACTGGAATTTTTCAATAAATTGATTGGAAATAAGCATAATAGATATATATCGAAAACACAGAAAAAGCCCAGCGAACCCAAAGCATTGCCAGGGCTATCACAAAAACTCGACCAACAGCGAGTTTAATCCTTTGGTATTATTCCAGCAAGGTCTTTCTTGCGTGACCATAACCTTTCATTTCACTTTTAATATAACTTTTTTTTTCACTTTTATGCTATTTTTTTAAGCAATCACTAATGTGAGCAAGATCTCAATGTGAACACTATAGTTAATTATAACAACTTCGCTGAATCACTTCGTGCTTAAAAAAGAACAGGAAGCTAATAAAGAGCAACAGGTATTGTGACGTCTGTATATATAGCAGAGCAGAACCGAAATGCATGAAACGTATCATAAAAGAATGATAAGCGCAGGATAAATTATCGAAATTTTTGTAACCATATTTCTTGGGTTAAAGTCGACACTTATTAAAAAGAACTGCAAGTAAAAGTGGCGACTGTAACGCACGGCGGCAGACACTGAGCCACGTAACGTGTTCAGTATCACTTCTACCAGCCATCACTCAACACAGCACACAAATATCGCCATGCCATAATCACCAACACATGAACACGACTTCTTATCGTACTGCCCCAAAGTACACATGAGCGGCAGCACCAATGCACCAAAGTATAACTGCACCAAAGTGGAAGGCGACAAGCCTTGCCACAACTGCACTCACAACCACGCGCTTATTGCAACTGATGCAACAGATCAACAGGAGGCTTTGCTTCCTTACACACTCCACCCACCCGCACGTGTACGGGGGATGGACTAGTGAGGGGAGGGTTAGAGCATACGAGATTCCTGTACGTGCGACAGGCAGGCGCACGCGCACATGAGAGAGTTAACGTACACACATACAGATCGGCAAAGGCGACGGCCGTCGTGTGTCAAGAAGGAAATGCGCAATAGCCCGGCCAAGGCTTGCAGCAGCGGCGGCAAGTGCAGCTGCATGTTTGCACTGCTCTGCTATACAGACAGAGCAGATGTGGGCGTTCGACCACCACCACCACCACCATCGGCCAACCGATGCACGTGTGTCTGACAACCTTACTACCAGAAACAGCTGTTGTGGCCCCGAAGTCAAGTATGGTACACGTACACTTGTGTTTTCCATAGCACTGACTACGGGGCTCGCTACTGTGGCGAACAGGATTGAATCGCGGTAAATACTCTCTTCATTATGCAAGCTTTCGCTATGCACTTAGACCTGTGATTGCTGACATATGGCACGCCAAGACTTTCATAGCCATTAAAAATCCTTAGTTATTCCGTCTTTTTCAAAAAAGTTTCTTGTATACAAGATAATCTAAGAACGATCGCTAAGGTGTAACATAACAAACACCTGGTCCCAGAGGTCCAACACTAAAATCGATCCGTATGCTTGATTAATGACTTAATTATAAACACACCATTGGACTGAGATGTAAATATTACTACACATTAACACCTTGCCTTGTAAGTTGATTTAGGTGGTGAAGCGAGGCAACTACTTATTAACAGCACCGGGGCTTCAAGCGGTACTCGGACACAAAAAGAGAGGGAACCAATGATCGAAACAATAATTGAATTTTCTTACCTATTGTTAAATATTTCTTTCACTATTTTTCGAATGATGCCACCAACTACAACCTTCGTTGTTCATTAGATTTTGTTCTATTAACAACTTCGGTCATTAATCTACAACTATTTGTGGTAAAACACATGCGACGGCCAACAGCCATTCCAAGTGCAATCAGTGCGTGTAAACCGAGAGAAGGAAGGGCACTATCAGCAAACAAGGTAAGTGTCCTGTACACCGTAAACTCTAGTTTTGCATGTTGATTGCGGAGAAGAAATTGCATTGAACTTATAGTCATTTTGTTGACGCTTTCCGTTGACTTCAGCTAAGTATACATCTAATAAACTTAGATAATTACCTAGCGACCCAATAATACGGCAAGTTAAAATAAAATTTCCATGCAAATGAATGAGCAAGCGTTACCATGTAAGTCAGCAGTGAAATCTGTAGGTCGTTGGGAAATTGGCTAAAAAATTGAATTGGCGGGCAGAAACTTAAAGTCTATAAGGAACCATGCAGAAGCATCGATGCAATGGTGAGGCCCAGAACAGTCTGTTTTTACTGTATTAATCTACCGACGCAGTTGCAACCACGATTCGCATAGCATCGTTGGTGCTCATGTTATGCGACATTAAAATGTTGATATCAGCAAGCTCAGGGATAAAAAACTTAGAACTTTCAACAATGAAACCCAATCAATGAAATAAATTTCAAACATTTCCATTACGAAGAAAAACAAGGTTATCATATGGAACATGTTGAACTAACCAGTGGTATATATATACGCTGGGACACAATGAAGTTCAGAGAGCAGTCAGTTCGGTCGTGCCAGCGCAAGAGTCACACTCGGTAAATAAGCAACGTTGATTGCATTCCCACCCCCACCTCCAGGCTCCAGCTAAATATTCTACGCTGGCTATACAGGTGGGAGAAGTCCAACTGTGTTTTAACGCTGGAACAATTGAAATGTAACCATATTATTCTTCGCAAATTGTACATAAGCAATAATTGCTTGTCAAGTCTAAACCAAGAATTTTTCATTTGTGTATTCCTTGCGCTGATAATTAAGGCATATGGAGGTGGAAATTGTTATAACTTCTAATAAAGACAGAAATCAAGCACAGGAACTGTAAATTGTTCTATTATAATACATCGCTTGCCGCTATATATAGTGGCTTAGAAAAATTGAAAAGATACAATCGCCAGCATGAATGCTTGGGCACTAAAAATTAAAAATAAACATGACGGCAAAATTTTTAAAACTGGGTAATTTCGAGTAACAAATACAACAGCTTACTGCAGGCTGGATAGAAGGACAAAGAATCTAAGATATTTTTTTAGATAAAAGATATTCCTCGGCACTGCAGTTATCGGGCTCTACATAGATGCAGCGTGTACGCTGAATATCTTGTCCCGCGTCACCTGGTCATCACAAATATGCTTCATTATACCAAATGTAAAAAAATATAACTCGGTACTCACTGCAGTGAGTGACAGAGAGAGCATTTTTTCATCGACCAAAACGTGAAGTCATGGACAGACGGACGGACATGACGAGCACAATAGCGCCTTTTTTTCCATAAATGAGAAAATGCACTAAAAAGGGATACATAATAGATATTTTTTGCCAACTCGGCACGTTGCAGCCATCTTGCATGGACTTCTAGCGCGATGCAACACAAACTGATCTATTCGAATCACAAGGTCGCATTGAGCTCGGAAGGAGATGAAGCATCACTGAATATTTCCTTTAAAGGACTCAAGTGACATGCATAAACGGAAAATATCTCAATAACATAAGGACTCAATTATAGCACACCTCAATAATAATATTTTCTTCAATAGAGAAACCGTTAGGTAGTAAATGAGGCCACGTTAATTACTATCACAAAGAAGATAATATTCCAGGAAAAGTCATTTGCAGTGAAATTGCAAGAATTGTGGCCATGACACAATCAATTCTTCCGATAAGATAAATTTCGTAATCTATTTTACACCACTGATAGTGGCATTGACAAATAGCAAAGTGAAAATTAGTATAATGTAAATACCAAGCAAGAACGTCAACAATAACACTTTATTAAAATAGCGAGGAATTGAATGCCACAATCGTAAAACCCAAAATGGACAAGAGAAAAAGAGATCATCGGATATCACGCTAAGTCAGCATGCTCTGACATCCATTATTTTCTATTCAGCTGCTAGTCCTGTCTTTTGGCACCGGAGGTAAGTAATCGATAAACACAATTTGTACTAGAAACAACAAAATCGACTTCTCTCAAGATTAAGAATGATAAATATTGTCGTGCAACACGCACGCGTGTTATACGAGGCCACGCGGTTACACACTAACGTAACTACACACGCGTCACAGTCGTCACTACACATGCGTCAATACACGCACACACGCGCCACAGTCGTAACTATACACGCACACGCGTCACATTCGTAACTACACACGCACAGGCGTCACAGTCGTATAAGTACACACGCACACGCGTCACAGTCGTCACTGCAGATGCGTCACTACACACGCACACGTGTCACAGTCGTAACTACACACGCACACGCGTCACAGTCGTAACTACACACGCACAGGCGTCACAGTCGTAACTACACACGCACACGCGTCACAGTCGTCACTGTACACGCGTCACTGCACACGTACACGCACACGCGTCACAGTCGTCACTGCACGCGCGTCATTGCACACACGCACACGCGTCACTGCACACGCGTCATTGCACACACGCACAGTCGTCACTGCACACGCGTCATAGTCGTTACTGCACACACGCACACGTATGCTCGCATCCTCCATACACCGAGATTCATGTCAAGGCTGTTGAACGGCAGGCAACAGGATCTCAACTGACCCTCCCTCGCCGATTCCATGCGACCCCCAATAATATCCTCGCAGGAATTACTCACAAATCCGATTCTATTGGCCGTTCAACCCGATACAAACTTTAATTAAAAGACATTTATTTTGTGATCTTGATTGTGTGCGAATTAAGAGGTTGATGATTCTTGTCTACTTACTAAGGTGAAACCATATTACAGCAACTTTAACGGTTGGTTCTAGCGAAATTCACCTGGTAAATCCAATATTTTATTTTGCAATTAAATATGCATGAATCAACGCTTCAGAATTTTGATTCATATGAAATAAAATTTTGAATACTTTATTATTACACAGACACGCAATGTTCTCGACAAAACCAAGTTCTGGCATAATAAGCCAGAATTAGCTAGAACTCGCTAGGTTTAGCTGCACAAGCTAAAGATTTCCCCAAGAAGAAAGCAAGGTCTGATATACACAGTTTGCATAGGTATGCTAAAACACGTCGTCTCGTAGGAAGAGAGAGGGAGTGATGAAAGCTAGCATCGTCAAGTACATACGATGCCGTTGCTGTACTCATATTATTATATCATTTATTTTTATTTATTATATATTTTTTGTTTACTACTTTTTTATTTGATGCTTTGTAGTCAGTGAATGGGCTGCAATATTTACTAAGAAAGATCCAACCGTGTCGAAAGCTAGCGTCGTCATGTACATACGATGCCGTTGCTGTACTCGAACAGTGACTCGATCGCAGCGAGGTGCCAGTTTAGCAGCAGAAAGCGAAGTGACCTACTTGAGTGAAGAGAAAAAACATACCCGACACTACCAGACCAGAAGTTAGTATTGCATAGAGAGCGCGTTTAAATGGCGCACAGTATATAGGAACATACGAACGTCGATGATTACAAAAATAACAATTTCCAGTAATACAACATAGCTGCTATAAATCGCTCACATTCGGCATCAGTTGCTCAAAAAAAATCGCTCAAAATGACAAAAAAAGTATAGATCCAACGATCCAAAAGGTGCATACGAGGCAGTGTTCGTAGGCGTCTAAATATGAAACATGACATTTACAGACCAGCTAACTCAGGGCACGGTTAGAATTATTGACGTTAAACTCGAGGTTCAGGCTGAGTCGAGTGCGACTTATGAGCACGAGTTGGAGTTCGTGCTGTCAAATTACATTGATAAATTCGGGCAGATTGAGATAGTAATATTTATGTGTGAAGCAAACCAACTGTGTGCTCAAATTAACTACCTTGCAACAATTTACAAAACACGAGTGATTTAAAACAAGAGAACATATTGGCTTATCATAACTTTACTTGACATTGCATGAACTTAAATTGATTTCATCATCAATTTCAGTAACAAGATATTGTCTCACTAATCGGATCCAACTCCATGCATCAGTTGTGTGCATATCCTTAACCAACATAACCTATAATACGGTCGCTAATTTCCAATCAACACATAATTACGAAATGGTCATACAAAGACTAAGACTAAATCCAATTACAATGAAACATTTTTTCTCTCAGCACATTTAGAAACTTATACTACACCCAAAACGACAAGAATGGAGAGTGATCAATCAATGCAGAAGATGAGTCGCACGCAGGGCTGGATAGTTGATGGTGCAGACCGCTCGCTAAGTGAACGTAAGTACTTACGCTCTATTTTCTTGTCTATGATTGGTAGATTTTGCTTGAAAGGCCGTCAATGATTGGCGGATGAACTTACGATCAACTTTTTTTGAAAGTATAGGCCCGCGCCTGTTGTCGCGGTTGCCGGAGCACGGAACACTGCAAAAGCTTTCACTGCTCCGCACCACATTGTCATTTCCACGTGCATGTCACAGTGTGTTGGTATTAGCAGCACTTTGCCGCGGAACAAAATCTTCCACGACTATATTCTATAGTGAAACAAGTGCAGTGATGTACGGACTAAAGAAATGTACAATGAAAGTCGTTCACATACGAAAAATAAACATTATATTTGCGATTTTCTTTTATATCTTGATTTGATGGATGATCCGCAATCAAGATTTTGATAGCAAAATTTAAGCGAGCCAACAAAAAATTCTTAAATGAGTAAAGTTGTTCAGATTACAGAAGCATCGGGCTCAACCATAGCGCTCAACTGATACATGGAAAACAATCTAATACCGCACACTAATAAGCCGAGTGCAAAATGTAAACACTGAACAACTTGAATGGAAATTTACATTGATACAACATGACAGCGAGACACTCAATTGAATTAACTACCTGAAAGATACTGATTATGATATTGATTCCTACTGCATAATCACGAATTTAGGATACAACTCGATAGTGCAACTCTCACCCCGTTTAAAATTTACTTTTATTTGAAGATGAACAAATGAAATTTAGGTACTAAATCGCTAATGTATTTATCAGAACCTTCACATTTGTAGGTTAATACTAACGAGTTAATTGATTACCTTCAAAACGGACCATAAATGATGATCGTTCAATACGCAGATGATTAATTCGATACATTTTATGCATTCGCTAAAAAAGATACAAATTTACACAATTCCATAGAATGATATACTCGTATGAAGTTTTACTCCGGCGATAAGATTAATTACTCAAGATAAACTAATATAGTCCAATCGATTGACTCGCAAATTAACACGTATTATTTATGTAACAACTGGCACTCGATTCACTGTCAATAATGACTTAAGATGAATTAACGGCAGCTTACACGCAGCCCCGATCATAACTGTTGTCGATCATAACCAAACAACCTCTAATAAGAAGGTAAACAGTTATCTGCGAAGCCTAATTATTTTAATATGCAACATGACTTGCCAGTTAGATCGGGTAGTCCAGCAGGGGCAGTTTGAGCTGCAGTGAGAGTGTAGATCTAGCTGCCTTGGAGTGATGCGAGCCAGCAGCTCTTTGGTATACAAGATAAAGACGAGCAAAAAGTTCCGTGCAGTTACTATAGCTGCTCGAGAAGCATCAGCACTCCCGACAACGAGAACCTGAACAATGGATAGCTAAGTAATGGCCGCGAAAATACCAAAGATCACAGAAACATTAAACCCTGATTAGCAGGGAGACTGCAACGTGCTTGCTCGAGGACGCGGCGCCTCCTTTCAATACTGGTCTTTAAAAAAAGATGACACACACGTAAAAGATTTTTAGGATCATTTCGCAGATAAGTTAGAAGCTTCATGGTCGTAGGGAACGCCGAGATTCCTACTGAAAGCACAGGTCCTAGGCAAAGTGCACAGGTCCTAGGCAAAGTGCACAGGTCCTAGGCAAAGTGCACAGCTTCTAGCATACGTGAAGAGCGCCTAGTATACGTGAACAGCAAGAAGCCAAAGTGCACAGGTCGTAGGCAAAGTGCACAGGTCGTAGGCAAAGTGCACAGGTCGTAGGCAAAGTGCACAGGTCGTAGGCAAAGTACACAGCTCACAGGCAAAGTACACAGCTCCTAGGCAAAGTGCATAGCGCTTAGTGCAGGGTACACAGCAAGACAGTCACACTGTCTGGTACTCCGCTACTCTGACATACACGTGATGCAGCCACACCGCACCACCCCGTTACTCTGACATACACGTGATGCAGACAAACTGCATCACCCCGTTACTCTGACATACACGTGATGTAGCCACTGCATCACCCGGTATACACGTGACTGTCAATGCAAAGAGAAGCAACAGGCTCGGTGACGGTAATTTCTCCACTCGAGGTCGCGTCAATCAATTCGATCGCTTCAAATCATACCTGAAAGATGATTAGCAAATAGAGTAGAAATTACTAGCTCTCGAGGTACATTCGTTTAAAAAGAAGCTAGGCCTTAAAAAACAGCAAGTGCAATAAGCAAGCAACGAACAACCGACAAGTTTTAGCAACTCAATCTCGGGAATTGATCGAAACAGGCTTTGACGATTTACACGAAATCGAAACATCTTCGCTGGTTGTTCATCGAGAAAAAAAAAAATTCACAGACATCAAATAGCGCGCAACGCGCAAGTACCGTTTACCCTACGATTTTAAAATTTCGTACCTTATCTCACATTTCTACAGGACACTGGAAATAAAATTTGAAGGCGTAAAGTCTGTATTAACGCTGAGAATATTCAGGCGGTACGGCAAGGAAATGCTCTTCAATGTCAACCACTTGATGCCTTGGCCACATCAAACCGTGGCATTTCGGCGCCAAGCTAAACATATTTCTTGGCATACCTTTGAATGAGAAAATTAAGAACACACACAGATATTTTGTGGAGTTTTTAAAAGTTCCGAGAGCTCAGGTACAGAAAAAAAAGTTAAAGTTAAAGAACAGTTACAACACAAAAACATAAGTTAACATTTTCCCTTTGATACGCATGACGAGCGATTATGACAGATTTACTGATGCATATAGCAAGGTTTGAACGACAATTTAAAAGTTTTTAGGTCACGAAGAGGAGAACAAGTTGGCTTATGTTAATGAACGTTTAGAAGGCGCGGACAAGATAAACAGGAGGACCTTTACTGGCCATTTAAAAGGCACGGCAGATGATATGTAAAATGAACGATCGTTTACGGGTCTAATGTCAATAAACAACTCGCAATGTAATACTGCAGAATGAGATATCCTACAATTATTTTAATAGTGTTTTCTAGTGAATAGTCTTATGTTTTCATAAATGCTTATAATACCACCTAATCTACCGAAAAAGCAGCAAACTAAAACGGGACACATCAAGAACAGGAAAAAATAGAAGCTATCAGCAAGTGCACTACCGAAAATTTAAATAGTCATTAGAATAAAGTCAGGTAAATACAGGATGAGACTATTCGCTAATTATATAAATGGCTCTGTAAAAACGGCCCCATTTGAATGTTTCTGTAAATATAGCCGACTTGAAATGCACACTTTGATATACCGGTAGTCTACTTAAATTTGTCTGTAAATAGAGTTCTATATGAATGTTTCTAGCGGCAACAGCACCAGATCACATGGGTTGAATCTTTCTGTAAATACAGCCGCATTGAAATGCACACTTCGATACAGTCACTATTTAAATTTGTCAGTAAATAGAGTTCAATATGAATGTTTCTAGCGGCGACAGCACCAGATNATATTCACTATTTAAATTTGTCTCTAAATAGAGTTCAATATGAATGTTTCTAGCGGCGACAGCACCAGATGACATAGGCAGCCGTAAGCTCGCCACGCTCACATGCTACGACTCACAGCATTCCTAGAGGCTCTCAGGCCTGAGTCATCACCACCTCGCTCTATACCTTCTCTTGCT
The DNA here is from genome assembly GCF_000764305.2 of Hyalella azteca. Taxonomy (NCBI): domain Eukaryota; kingdom Metazoa; phylum Arthropoda; class Malacostraca; order Amphipoda; family Hyalellidae; genus Hyalella; species Hyalella azteca. Next base: position 66,160 of record NW_025938899.1, on the reverse strand, counting down.
ATGTATGCACAATCATACATCGTATCACTACATATTGAATATATATAAATAATGAGTGACGATTGCTTAACTATACCTTCTCTTGCGATGTACGCACAATCATACATCGTATCACTACATATGGAATATATATATAATGAGTGATGATTGCTTAATTATTTGCAATAATTAGAGGAGCGGCAGTGTTGACAGATCGCTTCAATTTACGAATTACGATCTAATCAACATTTTATTCCAATTGACCAATTGACTTCTAATTGACATATACGATCTAATTGACCAATACCAGGACGTAAATTGTCATAATTCTTTATTAAATCCCAATCAACTCCTCTAATGTCTCAATCTGAAAACAATTCGCCACAAACCACTTGAGACAGCCTCATCTCACAGCAAGTGCTCGAGAGACTATATATACCAAAAACAATATACTATAACATATACTATAATAATATTTACAACATCCTGGGGAGAGTTGGGGGCGGAGGAGCAAGATAGGTACTTTCTCTGCATGAACCACACCTCGAGAGTGCACGGGGGGAGGAGGGGGCTTGGACATCTCGGGGGGTGTGTTTTCACTACGACTAATGGTGTGGGGGGGGGGGGGGGGTGTGTGTGAAGCAAGAAGGTAACATGAGTCAAGTAATCCGATCACACAAATATAATGTCGAGGACTTGTTAAAAATAAAGGTTAAAAGAGGTTAAAATTCTGCCGAAAAATTGCATCAACAACTCGATGCACTACCGAATAATGAGGCCTTCTTAAAATACTTGGCATGAGAAAGAGATAAAAATCACTACAATGGTTTTAATAATACTAAAAATGGTAATATTGCACTAAGAATGAAGTGTGCGACCCAGTCATGAATTTGTCATGGAAACCATGCCAAACCCCGGCCAGTCATGCGAGCCTCTGGAATGTGAGAAGAATCTCCGGTGTCGTCTGGCAAGATTATGGTCTTCTGAGAATATGCGTTCATTCCATACCTGTTGTCTTGATGTTATCAGTTTACAGTCAAAATGGTGGATTAAAAAATAAACAAATGGTAGCGATGATTCTTAACGCTTGAGAGTATGACATTTTCGTGCGCATCGTCAACAATCTGATTAAATTGACTATTTAAATAATTAAATTTAATTTAAATCTTTCATTTTTTAGATCTAAGATTTCGAAACAAGATTTCAAGAAGAAACAAGAAATCTTGTTTCAGAAGATTGAAGAAGATGTTTGAAGATTCTTGAAACAAGAATCTTCAAACAAGATTTAATCTAAGATTTTGAAACAAGAGGGACTATAAAAACACTCATTTAAAATAAATTTAAAATATTCTCATTCAGCAAGTGTCTTATATGCAAAACTTTTTGTATTAGCTGTGGACTTTTTTGATATGCGCACAGCTGATAATAAAAGGAGCAACTTCCGGAATTTTACTGCAACTGTCGACTCAGCTAAAACTCAGATGAACTGAAATTCACGTAAGTATAATACTCAATAAATTTATTAATGCAATAATTCTACCAAGTTTACCATGGTGTGAGACTTGAGGAATGCTCTCGGAAAATTGAATGAGTAATTTTGGCCAAAAAAAGCTACTCTTTCTACGCTTACCACGAATACTCCCTTTCGCCAGGCCAAAGTGTGTCAGGATGACCCACACAAGTGCAATGTGTGGGCCACACATTGCATTTGGGCCACTGTTGGCCCACACTATTGGGCCACTATTTGGACAGTACCTCACACATTTCTCAGAGTGTGACGGACAGGAAGTCGCTACAACTGTTGAACTTGACAGGCCTTAACAAGCACCAGCAAGTGTGCATACACGCCTGCATCCGTTCACAGACTATTCTTCACCGAATGTTTTGATATAATGTTTTGTCAATCAATTGTGGGATTTAGTGGAGCATTAGACCGACAGTTATGATAGAATCATCGATCAAACCTCGCTGCAAAACTATTTTGCGCACTCCCTAAGAGAAAGTTGACTCAAATTGTACGTTCAGCTTTCTTTAGTATTTTAGAAGCAATACCAAACGATCCCGTTAAGACAACTAATTGTTCATTGCTATCTCAGATGCATTATCAGATGAATCATTTTTGATGCTAAACTTTCAAGTACCATATTTGCCCCAACGACGCAATAAAACAAGAAGCAATATAATGCGACAATTAAATATTGAATGCACTAATACAATTATACATTTTACATCACGAACGATTTTATCCATATTTCTTAATACCATCTTGTTTTAATCAATCATAAAAAGTTGAGTGCGAATTACAACGCAATGTGAACCCTGCGATCCCCAGTAACGTACGTCAGTAAAATAAAAAAATCTATTCCAGGCTTTTAAACAAACAAGATGACGCTCAACCCAGGAAATTTAGACAAGTCCAGCAAAATTCTTAGCGAGAAACGATCGTAAAGCTCAGTTTTAGTTCATAAGCTGCCCTCAATGGATAATCAAAGTGGCAGAGAATTTAATAGTCTTAAAAATAACTAGCTATCTCGTCAAAAAGTCTTGTGTACCACAGACATCCTAGTAAACTATAGTGAACATAATGCATGACAAATATAATAGTAATGTTACACTAGACAGGTAAAAATCTTCGGAAACAATCATGGCTTCACACGCGTTGGTTATTATTCTGTTTTATTCTGTTTTTAATTATTCTGTTTTATAAAATAAGGATCTATTCAATATTTACAGGGAAAGACAAGATAAGTGAATATATATAAATAATATTATTATCATATTATTATAAATAATGATATATTATTATGCTTGCCGTTAAAAGCTGAATTAAACATATTTCTGAGAAAGCCCAGGTGCTTGAAGTTACAAGTATATATGGTAAAACTTAAATAAAACCATACATCAAAGTTTTTAAACGTTACATTTCCACTCGAGTTTGACTGTGAAATAAACTTGTCATCAAGCCCAAGACGATACGTCTGAATTTAATGAGAACCAACCATAGCTGAAGTATGATGGGAGAAATGTTAGAAGACATGAGAGGAGCAGGGCTAGATCAACGAAGTTTATTTAAACTGTCACTCGTTTCGTATTTTCATACATGTCGCCCTATATGCCTTACAAGAAAGCACCAGCAACCCTTTATTTTAATTATGACTGGCACACCGTGATCAATATAGTAAGCTAAACATCATAAAACCTCAGCTGTACATAAAAACAATGGAGATTATTCAATGCCAATATCAGGCAAAAGTCTAGCAGATGAACATCAAATGATCAATCTTTAAGAAAATCTAAACAAGCAAGATCTTTACTCTGCCTTACTGCAGTATTTCCCAATCAACCCAGAATTTCAGATGATAAACCGTTAACGATCCCATTGAGCAAAAGTACGGTACGTGGGCAATGCAATTGAGCTTCAATTTTGCGTTGCTACCAAAGCGTTTAGGATTTATTTAGATCAAACATTATATTTATTTTGCGTTGCTACCAAAGCGTTTAGGATTTATTTAGATCAAACAGGATAAGAAGACTGAATCAGNATAAGGGACGCCGGGAGCAAGCTGAGTTGACCGAGTACAGCAAACGAAAGTTCAGGGCTGAGTTCAGGTAGAACGCGTAAAAAATCAGTAAAAATTAAAATCTTACAAGTTTTTCTTTCAGATTTACCGATATGAAGGCGTAGGTATTTGAATCGTATCTTCATTAAATACGCTGAATTCGTTTCTCGAGGTGAAGGCGATTAAATGGCATCTTCAATGATTAAGTTAAATTAGTTTATCGATGTGAAGACGTTCGAACAGTTTTACCTATGAAAATTCACAAGTACATCTCACTATTATCTGCTTAAGTGCACATGGCAGCACATGTTCAAACTCAAGTGCACATGTTCAAAGTGCACATGTTCAAACGTAAATCATCAGGAAAATGTTATGCGTCACCAGACAGGACGACAGCGCACAGCCATGATCGGCCAAGAGCAAGGCCTTGAGTGCAGCGACAACGCAGCTCGTCGTCAAGGGAAATCTCGCTCTTCAGAGGACCGTAAATGGTAGCAGTCTTAGTGCATAGTGAGAAGTGAGTCATAGTGAGTAGAGACAATCATAGTAATGGATAGCTAATTTTTCTTAATATCTTAATAAAAAAATGTTATAACGAATGAAAACCGAGTGAGCAGTAGAAAATTTTATAACAATTTGTAACACTTGCACACAATGATTTGTAATCACTAGGAGAGCCAACAGGCCTATACGTCACCTAATAAGATCCTGCTATTTTGGAACAATGCTCGATGACGATGAGAGAAATGCTCTTCTGGAGTTATAGAAAAATTCACGTATGACGTAAAGAAAGTGATGTATTTACGCGTAGAATATAATTCATAATTAAACGCGATCGTGATAAAAAGTGAACATAGAAGAGATAATGAACAAAACATAACAAAAGTCATAGAAAATGTGTTCAGCGTTGCGGTGGCGAGGCGGACGCTTTCACTGCCACGGCTGCATTGGGTGCTTGCCAAGCGGTGCCGGGCAAGCAGACAAGCGGCGCTACTTCTGCTGGCTGTTAGTGACAATGACAGCCAGCTGGCTGTTAGTGACAAGCCTCATGTCAGCCAGCTGGCTGTTAGTGACAATGTCAGCCAGCTGGCTGTTAGTGACAAGCTTGTCAGCCAGCTGGCTGTTAGTGACATGCCTCATGTCAGCCAGCTGGCTGTTAGTGACATGCTTGTCAGCCAGCTGGCTGTTAGTGACAAGCTTGTCAGCCAGCTGGCTGTTAGTGATATGCTTGTCAGCCAGCTGGCTGTTAGTGACATGCTTGTCAGCCAGCTGGCTGTTAGTGACAAGCTTGTCAGCCAGCTGGCTGTTAGTGACAAGCTTGTCGGCCAGCTGGCTGTTAGTGACATGCTTGTCAGCCAGCTGGCTGTTAGTGACAAGCTTCAGGTCAACCAGCTGGCTGTTAGTGACATGCTTGTCAGCCAGCTGGCTGTTAGTGACATGCTTGTCAGCCAGCTGGCTGTTAGTGACAAGCCTCAGGTCAGCCAGCTGGCTGTTAGTGACAAGCCTCATGCCAGCCAGCTGGCCGTTAGTGACAAGCCTCATGCCAGCCAGCTGGCTATTAGTGACAAGCCTCATGTCAGCCAGCTGGCTGTTAGTGACAAGCCCGATATTAGTCGACCTGTCACTAGTGATACAAAACATGAACACGTTTAGCATGCATGCTATTTGTGACGCAAAACTCAAAGACATATGGTCTCGTCTTTGAAGTAAAACATGCATACCTCTGCTGTGATTTCTCTCTGCTCTAATATCTTTGTACAGTATATCTAATATTTCAAGCAGGTTTGATTGAAGACCAGAGAATTTGTTTTATTCGCAATTTTCTTATTAGTTTTTTCAATATATCGAACAACATTTTTAGTTTGAACTGGCAAATCGAAAATCAGGTTACCGATGGACATTTTTATTTCGTTAAACCTGCTTGAAAGAAGAAATTCTGCCAACCTATACTAATTATATCTAATATCTGCATACAGAATATCTAATATCTGTGTACACTGTACAGTATATCTAATATCTGTGTACAGTATCCGTAATATCTGCGTGCAGTATATCTAACATCTGTGCACAATATAGCTAATATGTGCACAATATAGCTAATATGTGCACAATATACCTAATATGTGCACAATATAGCTAATATGTGCACAATACAACACATCACGGCGGCACTAAGCGCCACAGTTCTGCCGTGCAGGTCCCCGTAATAAGGAAACTCTTGCATACGTGAGCGTCAGCGCGTCGCGCTACACGAGCCATGCGAGGCCGCATCTCGAGACAACTCTGTCATGCTGCTTTCTAATTTAGGACACTCGTATGCTACAAAAAAACACAACAAATTACGGTATTTTTTATTTAAATTTAAGAAATAAGTTAAAGAACACCATCTGTAATTAACAACAATGAGCAATAGTTCAATGAGTAAAAACAAATTACGGTATTTTTTATTTAAATTCACGAAATAAGTATAAAAATCATCTTTAATGAGCCGCCTCGGATCAGCAAAAACGAGCAAAAGTTTAATTAACTTCTGAGTCAGGATCATAACAAAAGTGAAAACGCTACATTCTAGAAAATTAAATCTAGTGAGAAAGTTTGATGTCTCACATACAGAAGTGAACTTTGTATTCTTCTGACAGCTTTTAAACAACAGCTATAATTATCAAGAAAAACGGGAAGGTTTTCAACTTAAATTCGTGAATTTTTTTTCTTATTTGAGCTATATTAGTCTTCATAAAGACGCGCCCCAAAGCTATTCTTGAACGCAGCGTGAATATTTTAAAATCATCTCGTCAAAACAATACAATTCATTTACGTCATGAAGAGGTATCAACATGAGAAGAGGTTCGGTTCCATAACCTCGTCGCGGGGTTTCAAGTCACATTTCACATGCAGATACTGTCACGCATGATGAAGCCAACACAGACAGTCATTACCGCAGGGAGCGCTCACCTAACGCAGAGCTCTCGTGTTACGCTGCGCAGAGCGTTGGGCAAGAGTGAGCTACCGCCACGAGCACGTACATAGCGTCATGCTAGTGCAGCTAGCGTCGCCCTCTTTCTAGGACTAACGCAGGCAATGCTGCACTAGCGCTGAAGCAACACAACCAACGCTGCACTAGTGCTGCAGCAACACCAGCCTGCCAGGCGCGTTGCACTAGCGCTGCAGCATCACCAGGCATGTTGCACTCATGCTGCAGCAACGCCAGGCATGTTGCACTAGCGCTGCAGCAACACCAGGCATGTTGCACTAGCGCTGCAGCAACACCAGGCATGTTGCACTAGCGCTGCAGCAACACCAGGCATGTTGCACTAGCGCTGCAGCAACACCAGGCATGTTGCACTAGCGCTGCAGCAACACCAGGCATGTTGCACTAGCGCTGCAGCAACACCAGGCATGTTGCACTAGCGCTGCAGCAACACCAGGCATGTTGCACTAGCGCTGCAGCAACACCAGGCATGTTGCACTAGCGCTGCAGCAACACCAGGCATGTTGCACTAGCGCTGCAGCAACACCAGGCATGTTGCACTAGCGCTGCAGCAACACCAGGCATGTTGCACTAGCGCTGCAGCAACACCAGGCATGTTGCACTAGCGCTGCAGCAACACCAGGCATGTTGCACTAGCGCTGCAGCAACACCAGGCATGTTGCACTAGCGCTGCAGCAACACCAGGCATGTTGCACTAGCGCTGCAGCAACACCAGGCATGTTGCACTAGCGCTGCAGCAACACCAGGCATGTTGCACTAGCGCTGCAGCAACACCAGGCATGTTGCACTAGCGCTGCAGCAACACCAGTTGCCTAACACAGCTTAGGTGCAACACATTATGGAGCTGTTGACAGGCAACACTAACCGCCTCTGCTTAGTGTCACTGTCACCAGACCGCAACAGCTGCCATAAGCGTAACTTGGCACCCACCACACCTTAAAGACTGTACCCAGTGGCCAGGTGGCTTTTGACACGAGAAAACAGTCAAGTTGGAGAAACAAAAATATTGTCTTACTAGATAAAGAATTACCAAGAGTCGAACATTCTTAGAAAATCAAAAGAGAAGTTTAGTCAAGTAAAAACCAGCCATGAAAACACCGTATTAAGTATGCAGGGTTCAATTGAATTTTAATTGCAATCAATGCATACAAAAATTGCACTGACCTTACTTTAATTCTCAGTTGTTAATTAACAATAATTGTTTCCGCATGCTAGTGAATTCAGTTTAAATTTTATCATCAATGACTTCATAAAATAATGAGAGTAGGTCACAAAAGATGATTCTGATCCGCTTGATCAAAGTAGCTTGCAAATTTTTCATTAATTACAACAAAAAATTTAAAATTTTTTGCAAAATTAGATAAAATAATATAAAAATCATCACATTTATACAAGTTGACTTGATTCATCTGCAACTATCCTCTTGCACTCAAAAATTGACCCTCTAGGCAAATAATTTTGGAACATTGATTGCAAAAATTTTTTACCAAGCTTTAATCCCTGTTGTTTTAATGATATGCCTGGTGACCGTGAGAAGACACATTGAACACTCACACTTTCGAAGCTCAGCTGCACACAACAGCAGCAAAGTAGGCAGGGGCAAGGACCATGTCCTACACCAACTTTTTACCTGAGAAATATAAAACTTAGTATTAAATCCAGGACAATATTAAACAACTTCAGTTCATTTTAGTTATTAATACTAGTTAGACTTGAAGTTGTTGTAGTGTCTTTGAAAGTAAACTGGGGTGACTTGGATCATTGGGTATAGGTGCAACTTGCACTGTTTGGACATTCAAGATAAGAAAACCTAATATATACTCAAAAAGTTTTTGCCTTAGAAAAATTGTGTTGATAGCTTTTGATGTACCAGTACCATGAGATAACCTACAGGTGCAATAAAGAGTTATATTTTATATATTTACTATTTGAATATTTGTATCACGAAAAATTAAGCACTAAAAATGGTCCAGGTCACCCTGTAAATGGTACAAGTCACCCCACAAATGGTCCAGGTCACCCCATTTTATGGTACATAAATAAGATAACATTTGATTCCATGTAGAATACCATATATTTTCTAATCTGACATCAAAATTTTGGCATAAACATATATGTATATACCGTATACCTATATATGTGTAAATATAAATAGAACACTAATAAAAAATGAATTGTTATTAACAAATTTACAGAGCACTAACAAAACCTAATGGAATGCGATTTAGGGAGGACATCGTGGATGCAATTTTTATGAGATGGCAAACTTCATCAAGTCAATTTTTCAAGTATATTTATATCTTTTTAAATAGCTTGTATATAATATAGATGTATTAATTGAAAGATTGATGCATCACTTGTTAAGGACAAGTCAAGTACTTAGTGGCCAACTTGCAATGATCAACATTTCAATAACATTTTATTTGGTCTCAGCTACACATAGTTAGAGGAAATCTGTAAGAAAGAAACTAGTTCTTGTAAAAAGCAACTACCATTTCAACCCATTCTAAAAATACAAATTTCACAGAGATTTGTAAATTAGTGCAAATGGCTTAGAAAAAATCTGTCGTAACATGCAGATTACATGAATAATTATGGCACCAACAGCACGGGGGCAATAACTGGAGGCTTTGCCAGAAACTTATTAAACACTTTCTTTTGCTGCCTTTATTTTTATGCAATGAAATAGATTTCATTGTGAATGATTATCTAACCCCAGACTAGACTAGCTACATGTGCTCCAGAGGGCACAATTAGGACAAAAAAGTACTATTGAAGCCTGCACCACCCAAGTCTGAGTGTGGGCTAAGTAATCTTGCCACAGTAATGTTCAGTATACATAGAATATAGTTATGAATTGGTACCTATATCATAAGTTTTCTCAATGTGACTATACACATTCATTTTTGTGCGCAAGATTCATTGTTTTCATTAACAACAACATTCACTAAATTACTGAAAGTTAATTATTGAAGTACCATTCAAGACTTGTTTAAAAGAATTCTCATTCAAATTTCACACAAAAAAGTTACTCTTTATACCTAATCTTACAAGAGCACCAAGCTACAACTGGTCTTACTGTCCTACTCCTACATCCTGTCTAGCAGCCAGATGAGGGAAAATATGGAAAGGGGTAGTGTAGCAATGAATATATACACATATGCCTCAATTAGTATTAGATGGCAGAATTTACTTGTTTATACAGGTACAATTGATGACCAGAAAATTCATTGATTTATATTATCAAGGAGTGGAACTTTTCTTCAGATGACAGTATATTAAAGGCAAGTTTCTGGAAGTAGCTTTTGTTCATTAACGACATTTCGAATCTATTCAAAATGCTGTAAATAAACAAAAGCTACTTACAGAAACTTGCCTTTTAATCTACCATCATCTGAAGAAAAGTTCCACTCCCTGATAATATAAAATATAAATCAATGAATTTTCTGGTCATCTATTGTAGATATATATGCCTCAATATAAATAGACATGGACATTGCCACATGAGTCACTAGCCTTCAATAAAAATGATCTATTCTATTAATGGTACTAAACAGTAAATTTTTAGCAAGATAAAAACATTTTTCAAACTTTGTAGTGTCATTTAATGGTATATATATAACTAATAAAAGATCCTGGGTTTTTAGAATATTTGAACTATGAGCCATGATCTAGGAATGAAACATGCACACAAGTCACAACCAGGCATGGAAAATTGGGCAGAAGCCACCTCTGAATTACCAAAAACGCAACTGAATCTGGCCAATTTCACTGGTTCCTATGGCCTATTCTTAACTTTTTCAGCAAAAAATAAGAAAAGTGGCCTATTTTTACCTACAATTTCTGTAAATCACCAGTGAAATTATTGTTTTTACCTGCAATTTCAGGAAATTTCTGGCTAATGTTCCAGAAAGGATCACAAACAGACATGCAATATATATCTATGTTTTGAGCCATTGCTAGAGATTTCCTGCCATTCCTTGAGCTGTAGGATTCCTGTTAGATGAATTTTCTCATATATATAATTTCTCACAACTTACAAGAGTACCGGTATATGATCATAGGTTTGTCATAATATAATGCACTTCTTGTATAACAATGTTTTCAGCTGCTTAAACCATACAAATCATAGTTTTCTCTATTATTATTATATATTATACATATATACTACAGCTTTTAATTTTATTGACAAGTGATAAGTCAAGTACCGTAAAATGGGGTTACTTTGACTCCCGGGGTAACTTAGACCACTTTTTGTTTTTTCAACAAAAACCCCCAAAACTCAAAAACTATTTGACATTTAAAAATTTTGTCAATGGCCATTAAAGGCCTAATACTGAGGCTACGTAAAACAATAGACAGATTTAAAAAGTTTGCATATCTAATAGGTTAAAAAAATTAAAAATGTGACCCATGAAAAAGAGCTATTATTTAAGGGGAGCGTCTCCCCTAAAATTGAAAATTTTCACTTATTCGGTTTTTATACTCATTTTAAAGCTGTCATTCTGCCCTATCTAACAGTACCACTGCCATATCTGTGCGTTGATTTATGATTTCACGACATTTCATGAAAGGGGGGCGGGTGGGGGAGTTCTACAAGTAATTAGATAGGAACTAATTAGCTGCTGAGCTCTTTAAATATAGTGTCTACTCTAGTTGTGTTGCAGTTACGTGTTTAGTCTCATCTTAAAGCTGACATTCTGAGCTATCCAACGGTACCATTACCATCTCTGTACGTTGATTTGTACGTTCACGACACTTCATGAAAGGGGGGCGGGGGGAGAGTTCTTTCAGTAATTATATAGGAGCTAATTCGCTGCCCAGCACTACAAATACAGTGTTTTTTTCACGGTATTATATATCACACATATATACTAAAGCTTTTAATTTTATTGACAAGTGATAAGTCATGAACCGACTGTGCAGTATACATCTGCCAAGCCAACTCATCATCATGCAGTGTGGAATTGTGGACAGGTAATATATTCTCACATTTATATAACAAAATAGATCAAAAGGCCTACCATACCATGTTACACTTCCTACTGCATTATACGCACCTGCAACTAATCTAAGCAATAATACCTGGCTATTATTGCATCTGATTACTAACTGCAATGCCAAGAAATACACTGAGCTCACAAGAGGCTGCCACTCTTATGATGTCGGGCAATTTACAGAATGCATGTTGATCTCTGTGATGCCATTCTGCCATCACAGAGAATATATATGCAAATTCACAAAAAAAACATTGAATTTCATCCTTGCAGTGGAAGGTTTAACATAGTAGGCCTTCCAATCCATATTGTTATTTAAACTTGGGAATATATTACCAATTCAGAATTTTGCATAAGTTATCATATCATTAACTAATTCAACTTGTGCATCATTAATATTTAATCAGAGATCAAAACACTTCTTTTGTAAGTAGCTAAGCTAATATTTTTCTACCAAGCAAGGGACTTTACAGGATTTATATTGAATACACAAAGTATCATTGATAAATTTTACCTAAACCAACCTGTCAATCCTATTATTCACCTGTCAATCCTATTAAGTATTAGAAATTTCAGCAAGACAATTAAACTTAAGGTATATTTCATTTTGATAAAAATTCCAGATATATTTACCAGTCAAATTAAAACATAACCAATCTGTATGATATGAATTGTTAGCAAATCAGCCTAATATCAATTAAAAGTCTATTGAAAAATTAAAAAGACAGACAGTAGATTCCACCCAAAGTTCCAAACTGTTCTTAAATATTCTTAACTTCCTGCTCAGTGCTCTCTTGGTTTAGGCTTTCATTAGCACTTCAGTTCAGTCCTTTCAAACTCACAATCAGCAAATGTTACGTCAAATTACTTTTCATGAATTCTATAGTCTATACTACCGGTAACAATATAGTTTGCAACTTGCAAGGATAAATCGGAGCGAAAATGTGCCAATGAACGAGTTTCGTTCTGCAGACTCACCTGTTTGAATAAAGCTCAGCAGCCTCAGCGTCAGCAGGTATCTATGAAGCACAGGAGTTGAAGCTAAAAGCCTGCCCATAATACGCCTAAGAAATGATTTATCACTCAATTTCGATTATCAATCAAATTTTGTATACATGTAAAACTCAGTAAAAAGAAACAGCAGCGAAAGTCTTTTGTTACTAATTAACTACATAGTATACTCAGAGGTACCATCACGAGATAGAATATTATGAAGTAAATACTGTACAATTCAATGAAACTATATTCATTTTAGATTTAACAAAAGTTTAAGTTGACAATTGTGCCATAAACTTGTGTTTAGTGTAGCAAAATTGTATCGAAAAGCGCAAAATGTTACCCGAACTCGCGCAATTCAACGCACACACGGGCAGCCATTATTTACTACTAGTCGCTCAGAGCCTCAGACGAGAAACAATTGGAACGCAGAAGCGATTGAGCTCATTTATCTAACACACGTCGAATCAATAACTTTTAATGTAATTGTCAGAGTACTACGATTTTTTTATTATAGAGCTAATGATAATTCTATTGTACTGCACTTGAGAATTTATTCATTATTGCCTTTTTTAATTAATATTTTCGTACTTTCAGCTTGGACATCCTATTATCAGAATTGCCAATCTCACATATGTTCTGGTTCACATAGAACAAGTTTTCGAAAAAAATAATTCAATAACTTTCCTGCTTTAGTTTCTCACTGCGAAGAAAAGTTGCTATTATTTGTAAATTACAAATGCTCACCATGGCAAAGGCTCACACATCAAGTGTGGTAGGAGTTAGTTTTTATTTTATTTTTGCAAACAATATAAGCTCGCATTTGGAATTGTCGCTTCCTATAAAGTTACATTTTAAAAGAAAGCGGCGTAAATTTGAACCTCATCATCGAGATTCTTATTCTAAGTATTTTAATGGCTGATATGGAGTCCGGTAGCTAAATTTGCTAAATTGAGACCATGTGATGTAATAGATGTGAACACTAAAAACAGTGTGACGAACGTAGAGAGATATATATTTTAGATTCTGTTTATATATCCTCATCAACTTACGCCTGACCAACTGTCAAATGCAAAAAAATGCAGGAAAATGCTAATATTGATAATTTATATAAAATATTGGTTGTTCTGATGTTGTCTAATGAAAATCTAGGTCATAAATTGCTGGCATAAATCGAAGGAACACATGTGAAGCCATACATACCAGTTAAAGAAAATTAAAGAATATAAGGATCCCATTCATTGCGGGCAGTTTAATTTGTGAATTTAAACTGTATCACTAGCTTACTTTTGAACTTCATCATGTAAGTGAAATTGACCGGAGATGTAGCGTGGGTAATAGAATAGAATAGAAGTAACTGTATCATTGAGATTAGATGAGAGCTAAAGAAGAAATGAAAAGCTGTGTCACGTTTCTTCAACTCCACCTCAAAAAGATTGATGACAAAGCAGGAAAGTCCAGCAGCTATCTCAATCAATCGTCAGTTATGAAAAGATCGGGTTCCAAAGGCCGGATCCCTTGTGAATCAAGTCACGAAAAGTTCAAGAATCGGCAACAGGCCATGGGCCTATTACTTCAACGCCGACACTTCTATTCTATTCTTTAGCTCTCACCGATCAGTCGCGACGGTAGCAAAGTTCAGCATCAGCGTATCAGGATAATTAAAACTAAAGCTTTGCTACAAAGATGAGACGCCCTTAAAGTAGTCGAAGTTTGCCATGATCGGTGAACTGTTTGTCCTGAGTATTGTCGAGAACATTGTTTCCTACTTGAAGGGCTCGGTTCCATGACCTAATTGATATGTAAGCGATTCTGTCCAAAAGGATCCTGTAAGTTGAAAGTTTGACACAACAATCCAAATTGAGTCGGTTCTCTTTTTCGAATAACATTTAGTTTGAAAATGTTAATAACCAAATAAGAATTGTAAATATTCTTTCATTTCCGTAAAATTCGATGGCTAGGTTTCCGAGATTGTGCCTTCGTGGCCGGTGTAATCCATGGTATTGTATATATTGAGGCATTGGAATCCATCTTCACTGGCGGATTTACTATACTTGAGACTAACAAACTTACAAATAATATTTAAAATCGTTGTTACTTTTCTACTTCATATTTTAAGCTGTTTTGATCATTAAAGAATTTAACAAAAAAAGTTATCGAAATGTTGATATCATTGTGGATCATATCTATAACCCTATAATCTCGTTTATCAACCAACGTATGAGTCTTAGACGACAGTGACAGACCAAAATTCCACTCTACTCGCCTCCTAATTAGCTCGCTGGATTTAATTTCCAACGCAGACCTGGTGGGGCAGCGGGTTAAACAAGCACTGTTTGGATACTGGCGAAGAACCAAATCTTTGCGTTTAATTCTTGGAACGGGAGCGCAGCTCCCGTTCTTTTTAATCTCTTTATCTACCAAAATCCTTTATACGATTCTTTAGCTGAAACAACTAAAAAAATCACGAAGGGATTACGCGAGAAGGGAAGACAAAATTCGCTACAAAATAACCGTGAAACAAGCATATATGGAAAAAGCCCGATGAAGGAATTCTAGCATGCGGTAGTTGGAAGAAACCGATGCCTCCGGTAAATGTTTCAACAGGAAAATCGTTCCATATTTGAACCAAATAAAACATGTTTTTTGTTAGTTGGTCCCATATAAATTTCAGAAAATTTTATTTCCGTCCAAGTTCTGAGTACAATAGGGAGCGTAGCCGTGCACCACCAATTTTGTGCACCACTAAGCCCTGAATCGAACGCCTTGGCTCTCTCCGGACCTACACCAATCAGCCGTGTACCACTCGGCTCTGTCCTTTTCCGGCCTTGACCACCACCTGTCGTGCACCACCAGGCCGCGGATCGAATGACTTCCAGGAATCGTTAAATTAAGTAATTTTACGTTCACCGCATCTGAGGTTAGGTTTCAGATAGCATAGTTCTGTTCCAAAATTTATCGTCCTTCGACAAGTGGCCGTTCGACCCACGGCCTAGATACGGACGGCTTGAAGTGTTGAAGGCTACGTTCCGGAAGGCAGGAATCATGATAGTCCATTACATCCAGGACAGTGGTGGTCTTTGGCAGGCGACCCCTTGGAACGGGGCCAATAGTGCGGGCTTAGTCTAGCAGAGACTTATTCTACTATGAGCGCACTTACTCTTTGCTAAGACTTGCAGAACGAGCGTACTTAATCTTTGCTGAGACTCAGAATGAGCGAATTTTGTCTCTGCTAAGGCAGGTTCTTTCGATGTGGGACAATCAGTATGAAAGGCAGGTAAAGGACAAAAATACAACTTGAACAAGTAAGAAAAAATAATGAATCAATACAAGTAAAATAGATGATAAGAATATCCATAGTTCGGTCAGAACAAAGTAAGTGACAAAGCCTCGGATGAAACCTCCGAACATAGAACACTTTGTTCAAACGAGTCTTAGTTTTGGTCAATAAGACATTGAAAATAAGATTGTGGGAATGCTAGGTTTAATTGCAAGAAAACTAATACTATCGTTGGAATGCTTTATTTAATGAAAAAAAAAAACTAATGCAACACATCCGAGTTGCCCAATAATTTGAAATGGATGAAGAGAACAAAGAAAAATAATCGCAAGCTGAACAATATTCTCAGGAAATTTTTTTGGCATGAGATGCTGCAACGGAAAACAAATTAAAACTAGTTAAGTCAATGACATCTTGAATCAAAAGAACTTCTAGACACGGAGTAGTAGGGATGAGATGTACTAGCTACATTGATGGCACATAGAAAAAATACTCCCATAGCTAGCAAACTAGACTGACACGCAGGTGCTATCCAGGCTTGCTATAAATATAGTACATATATTTAGGTTAGCGATATATATAGTACAAATATGATATATATATACTCCACTATGGCTAACTTACAGCAAATGTCATTACACATGATGATGGTGCGTACTTTTTTTGCTATGTTCATACGTCATCGTTCTGCGTTATACGCAGCGTGTGCGCTCACTTCTAGCGTTCAAGTTTAAGTCAGCGTGAGTGTTAGTTCTAGAGTTCTAGTGTTCTAGTTGAAGTCAGCTTATGTAGTCAATTCTAGTGCTGCAGTTGATTGAAGTCAGCTTGTATGGTCAGTTCTAGAGCTGTAGTTTCAGTGGCAGGTCGGCACATGAAAAGAAACACCGTGTCACCGTTTTTATTCTAATTTAACGCTAGAAATCCGTAAAACATCAGATAAAAACGGCGAAACAGCTTATTTTCACGGGGCGGCCGGCCACTAGAACGCCAGTGGGGCAATTTTTTCTAACAGTGTATAGTAAATGCAGTTGTCAAGTTAACGAAGTGAAACTTAATCTGAACCTGGGGCCATACTTTCAAAACTCGTCAAGTGAACGTAATTACTTACGCTCTATTTTCTTGTCTATGATTAAGTGAACGTAAGTACTTACTCTCTATTTTCTTGTCTATGATTAAGTGAACGTAAGTACTTACGCTCTATTTTCTTGTCTATGATTGGTGGATTTTGCTCAAAAGTCCGTCAATGATTGGCTGATGAACTTACGATCTCTTAACTTTTTTTGAAAGTATGGGCCCAGCAGGACACCAGATGCCAAGTAGCATGCCCCTTATTCTGCACATAGATCTATTTTAGAGAGATAATTTTATCACTAACATTTATAAAACATAGAGCTAGTGTAATTTAAACTTTCAAGTTATAGATTTGTTTCAGTTAAAACATTCAACACTCACGCGGTTGATCACTTGCGGTCACAAATACTAACAACTGCGCAAAATTCTCATTAACTTATCAAATTAATAAGTAAGATAGGCAATATCATAAAATATAGGTTCTGATTATGCTTGAATAATAGCTATTATATTGCCTTACGTGCATGAATTAAAGGGTGAAAAATAAAGATTAGGAGTGTGGTTTATCTTCAGTAAATCCTTGATTAATGCAGGAGTTGCACCATCATATGAATAATAAAGTACATTTGTTCGTTGTAATTTCCCCAAACAACTTCGGACAAAATAAAATTATAATCAGTAAATATATATATAAAATAAAATTAATAAAACAGTAAATAATCTACGGTACCGAGCGACATCGACACACAACGTCTCAGAGTAAGACTCTAATCAAATTTTTATTCCAGGCACATTTGACGCTCACAAGCACTGAATCCATTAGATTAATATTAATTGATAAGAACAGCCCACATCTAATAACATAAGTGAAACACAGCTCTCCCTAGAAATAAACTGCAAAATCAAATCTAGATGAATTCACATACATGGCCCATATCCACAACACAATTCGACGCCATAAGCACTTGATTGCAAACGAAATTCACACAGCCAAGGCAAGAAAAATCCAGAGCACACACAAATGAACCTTGAAGGATCACACATAAAAGGATTAAGATCAAACACATATAAAACTTTTTCGTAGGTATACGTCAGTTCCACGCTTCCATTCCACTGTTAATTTTGTCCCAATATTCAAATGTTTTTTCTTTTCATTCAATATTTCTATTTTGCCCAACAAAACAGCCACTCTTTCTATTTTCCTGTTAAAACCTTTCTATAGGGTCCTGTTAAAATATGGCCTTCATGACACGTGCCAACATAAAATATACAAAATAACGTGAAACAAACTTAAATACCTAAGAACAACGACGAACTGTCACGATGTATAAAACCCAACGACTAGACAACGTTTGAAATGTTAACTAACTCAAGTAGAATTTTATGCTGGGAAGGCCCCACGTGTGTAGTGAATAAGGTTCTATAGCGACATGGTCATCTAATAACTCTAATAACAAATGAAACAATTTGCAAATCATACATCAGGACTACAAATTATGTAGTTTTCGAAAAAAAAACGGTAGAATTTTTTTTTTAGATTTTTTCGAAACGAAAACAGTAGAAAAGAATATATTTGTCGCACAGCCCTGGTATAAGTCTTCACAAAATATCTTGCGTTGTGCGGTGCAGAGAGAACACTCTATTCACTAGCTGCAGCGATCGTTAAACTAGCATGAAGGTTAGATGGATAAAATTCGGATAAAATTCTGAATAAATAATATTTTAGCTTATCACGAACGCCAGCTTTGCGCGAGTAAAATTTGTTACTGTGATTGTGTTGTTTTGCGCGATGAAGAATCACAAAATTAAAGGATTATAAAGCGAAGTACTCATTGGAAAATAATTAGTACTGTGTCTTGTTTCAACAAAAAACTTTTGTGAATCCTTCATTTAAACATCAGGAGTACCAACAACACGAGGGGAGCCAACATCTTGCCGTTAACCGCGGAGCGTACGCCGTACGTCTGCAAGAAGTTCAAAAAAAACATTAAAACATTCCCAGCTTTGAACTTCATAAAACTGATTTCAAATAAATATTGAAATTTTTACTCACAACTCAGCTATCTTAAAAATAATTCGGCTATTATTCAATATAGCCATGAAAACATTCCCAGCATTGAACCTCATAAAACTTATTTTAAATAAATCTTGAAATTTTTACACATAACTCAGCTATCTTAAAAATAATTCAGCTATTATTCAATAAAAATATGAAAACATTACCAGCTTTGAACCTCATGAAATTTATTTCAAATAAATACTTAAATTTTTACTCATAACTCAGTTATCTAAGAAATAATTCAGCTATATGTGAGTACTAACAACTATAACAATAACGAGAAAGTAAGCTAGGTTCTCAGTTCACTGTTACTTAGATACCATCGTGTGAACGACCTATAATACACACATAAAAATTAATCCGTTATGTTGTCCCAATAGAAACACAATTTCCACACGTATCACTAATACGCCTTTATGCCAGAAGCAATGAATCGTTATTCAGACAAAGTCTCACCGATTTCTTCGAGTGCAGGGAGGCACATAATAAACAAATAAAAATTAATTTGTCATGTTGTCCAAATATAATCCCACTTTCCACACGTATCACTAATACGCCTTTATGCCAGGAGCACTGCGTCATTATTTAGACAATAATGTCTAAATAATGATGCATTTAGACCTAAAAAATGATGCATTTGATGAATGATGTTGTCTAAATAATCGCATAAATCATAATCATCATAGAGATCATCGTCTAAAATGATGATGATGTCTAAATAATGATGCATTATTTAGGCATTTTTTCTTAATAATGTCTATATAATGCATCATTATACATTAATTACTCACCGATTTCTTCGAGTGCCTGATGTCCATACTCCATATAAGCATCAGCAGCAATGCATCGTTATTCAGACAAAGTCTCACCCATTTCTCCGAGTGCCTGATGTCACTACTCCATATAATCACCAGCGCAATGCATCGTTATTCAGACAAAGTCTCACCCATTTCTCCGACTGCAGAGTATCACTACTCCATATAAGCACCAGCAGCGAGCAGTACGTCCTCCTCGGTGGTGCGTCGCTTATAAGGTGCGTGCGTCGTGAGGTGCACCACGAGGCCTGCGAACAGCACCAGCAGCACACCCACGCAGTTCACCAGCACCCCCTCTACTGGCAGCTGTGAGTACGTCTTCGGCCTGACGAGCATGATGACGTTAGGATGATAATCGTGACGACGTTAGGGTGACAGAGCATGATGACGTTAGGATGATAATCGTGACGACGTTAGGGTGACAAGCATGACGTTAGGGTGGTAATTATGACGACATGACGACGTTAGGGTGACAAGAATGACGACGTTAGGGTGACAATCTTAAAGCGACAATCATGACGATGTTAGGGTGGCAATCATGACGGCGTTAAAGTGACAAGCATGATTAGGTTGGGGCGTGAGTCACCAATGAATTCACATAGGTCTGCAACTTATTCAGAGAAAATTATTCATAGAAATTTAATCTTAGTCAGACACTATGACGACCAATCCAACTAGTATCTAATGAAAAAATGTCTTGATTCAACACACATGACATCGAAGGATTTTATCATAGAAACTTAATCTCAGTTAGAAACTTTATGACCAATTGAACTGTTATATATTAGAAAAAAGATTTATTAACGTGTTGCACATGGCAACGAAGGGTTTTTATCATAAAAACTAAATCTCAGAAACTTTAAGATCAATTAAACTGATATAAAATAGAAAAAAAATTATTAACATGACGCACCAACGAAGGGTTACGTATATCATAGAAACTTAGTCTCAGTTAGGAGCTTTAAGACCAATTTAACTGTTATAAAATATAAAAATATTTTAACTACATCAGAGAAACTTTAAGATCAAATTAACTGATATAAAATAGAAAAAAACATTTATTAAAGTGATGCACATGGCAACGAAGGATTTTACCATAGAAACTTAATCTCAGTTAGTAACTTTAAAACCAATTAAACTGGTATAAAATAGGTATAACTGGATCACTGGTATACCTGGATAGGTATACCTGGATCACTGGTATAGCTGGATCACTGGTATACCTGGATAGGTATACCTGGATCACTGGTATAGCTGGATCACTGGTACAACTGGATCAATTAAACTGGTATAGAAAAACACGTATTAATGCGACGCACATGGCAAAGAAGGCTTTCTCAGAGATGCCCAGGAGGCTGGTGACGACAGCGCCCAGGAAGATGAGGAGACCAAAGTACTGGTGCAGGGGCAGGTACCAGTCCTTGAGACTCTGCCGCAGTCCCGGGTACAGGAAGCTTACCAGCCCGAACACCCACTGCACCGAGGATACAATTTGAGGGGGTGATATAAGAAAAATATAACTGCACCGAGGATACAATTTAGGGGAGGTGATATATGGAAAATATAACTCAGTATACCTAACTCGGTACTCACTGCAGTGAGTGACATAGAGCGCATTTTATCGTCGACGAAAACGTGAAGTCACGAACAGACAAAGCTTACCAGTCCGAACACCCACTGCATTAAGGATGTAATTTGATGGATAATATAAGAAAAATGTAACTCAGTACTCACTGCAGTGAGTGACAGAGAGCGCATTTTCTCGTCGACGAAAACTTGAGGTCACGGACGGACGGACGGACGGACGGACTCCAGGAGGCTGGTGACGACAGCGCCCAGGAAGATGAGGAGACCAAAGTACTGGTGCAGGGGCAGGTACCAGTCCTTGAGACTCTGCCGCAGTCCCTTACCAGCCCGAACACCCACTGCATTAAGGATACAATTTGAGGTGTAATATAACCCACTGCATTAAGGATGTAATTTGAGGGAGGTGATATAAGAAAAATATAACTCAGTACTCACTGCAGTGAGTGACAGAGAGCGCATTTTCTCGTCGACGAAAACATGAAGTCACGGACGGACAAAGCTTACCAGTCCGAACACCCACTGCATTAAGGATGTAATTTAGGGGAGGTGATAAAAGATAAATATAACTCAGTATACCTAACTCAGTACTCACTGCAGTGAGTGACAGAGAGCACATTTTCTCGTCGACGAAAACATGAAGTCACGAACGGACAAAGCTTACCAGTCCGAACACCCACTGAACCGAGGATACAATTTGAGGTGTAATATAACCCACTGCATTAAGGATGTAATTTGAGGGGTAATATAAAAAAATGTAACTCAGTACTCACTGCAATGAGTGACAGAGAGCGCATTTTCTCGTCGACGAAAACGTGTAGTCACGGACGGACAGACAGACGGGCGGACGGACGGACGGAAGGACATGACGAGCACAATAGTGCATTTTTTCCATAAATGAGAGAATGCGCTAACAAGTGCACATATCATATTGGATCTCATAATATGAAACAATAACGTCCTTTTGTAATTAGCTGATATTTTCGAAGTTTTCAAGTTACAAAGCTGGATGGATTTTGAGTATATGAGCCACTCTTCCAAAAATTCCACTCTAAACCTTTCAAAGGTATAAAATCACAATAAGAAATATAAGTAGCAATAACTGTAAATATAGTGCCCGGTGGATATCTTGACAAAACGAATATCTTGAGAAGCAACAATAATAAGATCATTAAAATTCTAGCAACTCGGAAAATCTCAGGAAAATAAAAGAAAGGGACCTGAAAAAGTATCCATTCCATGGATACTTTACATTAATATAGGCATTAATGCCAAAACTTTCAAATATATAAAATCACAACAAGAAATAAAAGTGGCAATAACTTTAAATATACCCAATGCATGGATATCTTGAGAAGTAATAATAATAATAAATTAATGAAATTTCTACTAACACGGAAACTTTGAAGAAAATATGAGATAACAATAATAATAAATTCATGTAAGTTCTAGTAACACGGAAACTCTCAAGAAAATAAAATAAATAAGAAAATCAAGATAATAAAATAAATAAGAAAATCAAGAAAATAAAATAAATAAGAAAATCAAGAAAATAAGAAAATAAAGAAAATAAAAGAAAAGGACCTGGAGGGCGAAGAGGATGAGCACGACGAGCCCCATCCATGAGTGCAGGGAGTAGAAGTTGGGGATTGGGGCGGGGTTGCCGTCGGGGTCGCTGTGCAGGTTGATTTGGGAAATGTAAAGACGTTTTATTTATAAGACAAGCAGGTATTAAGACGTCTTTATATCATAAATACGTGCAAGTTTTTCCGTTATTTTTAAATTCTGAAACTCTACACACCAGCTTTACGGGAACATGTTGAGTTAGGGTAAGTAATCCTAATCCACTAGAAAAATAAGAACGGGAACATGTTGAGTTAGGACAAGTGGTAATCCTAATCCACGTGAAAAATAAAAGAGGATGCAAGTTACACGGAAAGAAAAATACAGCGTACTGATAAGAAAGATTTATTCTAATACCAAGGCACAAGATGGATGATAGGGCCTACCGTTCGCTGATAAGAAGACCAAGCCTGTGACCATGAGTACTGGGTGCCAGTTGAACTCCACGCCTGGGGTACTGCGCCATGTGAAGCCTCCATGGTACACTGCCAACCATACCACCACCAGCAGGACAACCAGTATGCCTGGTAGGTGTACGGGCAAACTAATACTACCATATACAAGCTGGTAGCAATACGTACAAGCTGGTATCAATACGTAAAAGCTGGTACTAATACGTACAAGCTGGTACCGCTATGCACAAGCTGGTAGTAGGAATAAGCGTTCTATTTTTAACAAGTAATTCTAGCCTATGTAAATAATGGTAGCATACGAAGTAAAGTATTTGGATTTAATTTATTAAAAAAAATATAAGTACCAAGTTATCAGAGTCGGTAATTAATAGCTGACGGCCATTCAACATACTAAAATGATTTAAATACATCAGGTATGGCACTAATGTGTAAAATACTCATATACCATGAATATAAAATTAAAGCTTGATTTGAAGTTCGGTGAAGCTTTACAACAATCGTGAGTACGACTGAAAACTTTCAGAAATCTACGAAGTTCTTGACAACAAGCTTGTAAATACTGCACTAAACAACGCGGAGTTAAATACACAAGGCCGTTATCGCATGTAGACTTTGGTTACGGTGAAAGAATCTTGGTCAGAAGGCATCATTAACAAATAATATTAATAACAATATCAATAATGCTACAAGTGAACGTACAGAAGTAGTGACTAGGCCGTTATCGCATGAAGAGTTAGGCTACGATGAAAGAATCTGGGTCAGAAGGCATCATTAATAATAATACTAATAACAATATCAATAATGCTGTAAGTAAACGTACACAGAATGGCAGTGATCCACTCACCGACTATTTGCGTGAAGACGTAAACTTTTCTGAAGGTTCTGATGCTCGCCGCGTCGTTCTCCATCCTTGTTACCCTGCCTGCCAACGACCCTTCCTCGTCTTTAGCCTCCCACGTGCGTCTGCCACAAATAAAACAATATACTGAAACATAGGACAACAGTTGAGCAAAAATACTCATAGTATCCAAATAATTACAAATAACGACTTTTGTTCCATTAGCCCGGGCAGCTAACGGCCGTAGTACCCCCTTTTGTCGGGCCTTGAAACTCTACACACTAGCTTTACGGGAACATGTTGAGTAAGCGCACGCAATCCTAATCCTTTAGAAAAACAAACCTAATTTGGGGATTGTAAAGACGTCTTATTTATAAGACAAGCAAGTACTAAGACGTCTTTATATCATAAAGACGTGCAAGTTTTTTCGTTATATTCAAATTTTGAAACTCTACACACTAGCTTTACGGGAACATGTTGAGTTAGGGCAAGCAATCCTAATCCTTTAGAAAAATAAGAACGGGAACATGTTGAGTTAGGACAAGTGGTAATCCTAATCCACGTGAAAAACAAACCTAATTTGGGGGAAGTAAAGACGTCTTATTTATAAGACAAGCAAGTATTAAGACGTCTTTCCAGGCATGTTGCACTAGCGCTGCAGCAACACCAGTTGCCTAACACAGCTTAGGTGCAACACATTATGGAGCTGTTGACAGGCAACACTAACCGCCTCTGCTTAGTGTCACTGTCACCACCGCAACAGCTGCCATAACCTTAACTTGGCACTCACCACACCTTTAAAACTGAGCCCAGTGGCCAGGTGGCTATTGACACGAGAAAACAGTCAAGTTGGAGAAACAAAAATATTGTCTTGCCGGATAACGAATTACCAAGATTCGAACATTCTTAGAAAATCAAAAAAAAAGTTTATTGAAGTAAAAAAACTCTATGAAAATACTGTGTTAAGTATGCAGGGTTTCAATTGAATTTTAATTGCAATCAATGCATACAAAAATTGCACTGACCTTACTTTAATTCTCAGTTGTTAATGAACAATAATTGTTTCTGCATGCTAGTGAATTCAGTTTAAATTATGTCATCATTGACTTCATTAAATAATGATAGTAGGTCACACAAATGATTCTGATCTGCTTGATCAAAGTAACTTGCAAATTTTTCATCAGTTACAGCAACAAAACTCTTAAAACTTTTTTGCAAATATAGATAATAAAATAATATAAAAATCATCACATTTATACAAGTTGACTTGATTCATCTGCAACTATCCTCTTGCACCCAAAAATTGACCCTCTAGGCAAATAATTTTGGAACATTGATTGCAAAAATTTTTTACCAAGCTTTAATCCCTGTTGTTTTAATGATATGCCTGGTGACCGTGAGAAGACACATTGAACACTCACACTTTCGAGGTCAACTGCACACAACAGCAGCAAAGTAGGCAGAGGCAAGGACCATGTCCTACACCAACTTTTTACCTGAGGAATATAAAACTTAATATTAAATCCAGGAAATTATTAAGCAACTTCAGTTCATTTTAGTTAAATAATACCATTTAGACTTGAAATTGTTATACGTAGTGTCTTTGAAAGTAAACTGGGGTGACTTGGACCATTGGGTATAGGTGTGACTTGCACCGTTTGGACAGTTATTAGATGAAAACCTTATATATAGGTACCATCAAGTGGGGTGACTTCAGCCACCAGGGATGACTTTGGCCACACCGACAACAAAAACATATGGCAGCAAAACAAAATAATAAACGTTGACCAAAGTCACCCCGGAGTCACCCAGTCACTTTGGCCAACTTTTATTATTTTGTTTTGCTGCCATATGTTTCTGTTGTAGTGGTGGCCAAAGTCACCCCACTTGATGGTACTCAAAAAGTGTTTTGGCCTTAGAAGAATCTGACATCAAAATTTTGCTACATATATGTAATTATAACTAGAACACTTAAATAACTCAGTACTCACTGCAGTGAGTGACAGAGAGCGCATTTTCTCGTCGACGAAAACTTGAAGTCACGGACGGACAGACGGACGGACGGACGGACATGGCGAGCACAATAGTGCATTTTTTCCAATAATGAGAAAATGCGCTAAAAAGTGTATCGCGATTTGAAATAAGTCTTAATTATGTCTTTAAGTACAGGCATATCGTGGGACACGTTACTAGCAAAACAACTTGAAGTTCATAAAACTTGAACGAAAAAGGGGACAACTTCTACTTCTAACTTTCGACCTCACGGGATAAAAGCTCCCCTGAAATCCAGCAGTGGACCATATGGCGGCTGCGTGAAATCCAGCAGTGGACCATATGGCGGCTGCGTGAAATCCAGCAGTGGACCATATGGCGGCTGCGGCACTGGCACAGTAATTCACTTAGCGAGGAGGTCAGAGCAATCAATCCACTCTTTGCAGTGCCTCCCTCATCTCATCCCCTCCTGCCTCACCCGACCTGAGAATATCCCAGGATTTCCTTCCCTTATCTTTTATAAAAGAGGCTCCTAACGCTGCGTAAATGTCGAGGCGACCTGAGAATATCCCAAGATTTCCTTCCCTTATCTTTTCTAAAAGAGGCTCCAAACGCAGCGTAAATGTCGAGGGCCTATACTTTAAAAATTCGCTAAGTGAACGTAAGTATATACGCTCTATTTTCTTGTCTATGATTGGTGGATTTTGCTTGAAAGGCCGTCAATGATTGGCTGATGAACTTACGATCTCTTAACTTTTTTGAAAGTATAGGCCCCTGGTGAATAATGTCCTGGCTGGCAGAACTTAGAGCTCGAAATAAATACTTATCGAGAAAATACTTATCGAGAAATACTTATCTATTGAAAGAAAACGTGTACGAATTACATAGTACATTTCCTCAGTATTCTGATGAGAATGATATTTTTCATATTTTTTTGTGGTATACTTTTTTGCGACAAAATATTAGTGACATCAAATAACACATCGGCAATATTTTCATTTGGGTTTCTTTCTTTGAAGCCATGAGCGTTGGAAGCCAAAGCAATATACTATAATTTCATAAGGCATCTCAATGACTTATAGTTTTTATGGTATAGGCAATAAAGGCAATATACTATAATTTCATAAGGCATCTCAATGCCTTATATTTATGGTATAGGCAGTAAAGGCGTGAAGAGAAAAGCGTATCAGGAACCCAAGAGGGGTTCTGTAAACGGCACTTATCGGAACGATCGTTCTCCACAGGCGGCGTAGTGGAGGTGGTATAACTTATAAATAAAGAGCTTATTGACTTTTTGCCTGTATAAAATACTAAGAAAACAATAATGATTAATACAAATTTGTATATAAATACCAAATATTTCCTGCATAACATCCAAAGAAAACAAAAATTATAAACACATGAGTTTGCACACAAAAACCAAATAAAAACCAATTTTCTTCCATGGTTGAAAAACAAAAGACGCAAAAACACAAAAAATTAAAAGACCACAACAAAGCTCGAACGAGTATTTCGATTACCATTAAATAATAACTTCAATCATATGCTAATATTTTTCAGTAAATAAAGAAACCTAATAACACTAAACAAACGCCAGAAAAAGTAGGTAAACGTATCATGCATACGAGCAACTGACCTTGGGTGGCAGGGAGAAGCTAGCATTGCGTGGCAGTTTTTTCTCTATTTTATAAAGTAATTGTATTTTATTTTATAAAGTATAATTGCAAAGTACAATTAAAGTATAAAGTATAATTACGTGTTCGCTCGTCGCCCGGATACGTAAATTGCTTACATAGTAACACTCTGCGCAAAAACTTCTATAATTAATACATTCATGAATAAACGGGTTCAACAGATAATGTTTTAGTGAACAGGATTTAATAACACATAGCTCGCCACAATAACTTTAAACAAACAATAAAGACAGTTAATCCATCAAGTATATTTTTGAAGAAACTTCCTAAAATTTCGTGGCTGATATTGATAGTTTTAAATTATCTTTATAATTTCTATTATGGTTAAGACTTAAAAATTAATTTAGGAAGCCCTAAGGGAAGGCAAGGCATCGNAGCGAGTAAGTACTGTCTCTTATACACATGATGAAAAGATTGACGAAATAAAATCTACTTAGACTAATATTGGCTGACAATCTCTTACGGATTGCCAACTTTCGCTGACAGATATAAAGATTGACGAAATAAAAATGTGCTAGATGAATCTTGGCTGACAATCTCTTACGGATTGCAAACTTTCGCTGGCAGATATAAAGATTGACGAAATAAAATCTACTTAGACTAATATTGGCTGACAATCTCTTACGGATTGCCAACTTTTGCTGGCAGATATAAAGATTGACGAAATGAAATCTACTTAGACTAATCTTGGCTTACAATCTCTTACGGATTGCCAACTTTTGCTGGCAGATGAAAAGATTGACGAAATAAAATCTACTTAGACTAATATTGGCTGACAATCTCTTACGGATTGCAAACTTTTGCCGGCAGATGAAAAGATTGACGAAATTAAATCTACTTACAATCAGATGGTCATATCGCATCGCAGAGCAGGAACGAGCCATCAGGAATGGTGGGAATTTAATACCGCGGATTCCAGTCGACCAGAAATTCAGGGAAAGTTTGAGATGAGGGAAGAAATTTTCAGCGCTTCGATCGTGACCTCTAGTCAGTCAAGATATTAAAATTAGGATAAAAATTAGGATGGAAGAAATCCGTGAAATCCAGTAAGGTATAACTTTCAAAAGGGATAGCGGAAAATACTTCATAATAGTGATTAATATGTTATTAATCACTATTATGAAGTATATTAATAATATTATAAAATATTATAAATATTATAAAATTATTTTTTATTAATATTATAAAATACTTCATAATAGTGATAATAGTGATTACAATGTTATTCCTAATCAACAAATACAAATAAAAGTTATTGCATAAGAATCATTAGTAGAGACGGTTCTTTATGATTTCTGAATACTCTTACGCTCATTCAGCCTGCTGCTTCACCCCACGAGCCACCATATGGCAAGCTCGAGCACATCAACCCTTTCAACTATTCAATGAATATCATTTAAAATATTCAATACTCACGAGACAGAATAAAATCTTGCACAGATTAACTTGATATCCAAACAAACAGTTCTTCTTCTCTCCTAAACGTTATATTATTATTGAGAGCGCCAGGCACGGTCTTCGTAGCTTGCACTGCACAACAACACTAACATCACCACCCGTTCTCTAAGCTCTCCACCCACGCACAATAACAGCATTTTGTTGACGCTCATAAAAAATTTCTGGAACTTTTCCGATAGATGACCACGAGTGCTGCAGCCACATTTAGAATGAAAAGTAAAACTATTAGAATACTAGACATAAACGAGATATATAAAACTTCAGTATATCCTTGAAAGCCTAAGCGCCAATGTCGTGCACCACGGAGTTATCAGTCAGTATTTTGAATAAGCCAGTAAGAATAAAGCCCGCGAATTGCTGAAGCCAATCATACACCTGCCGACTTGGCTCGTGTATCGATCTAACCCGCGTTATGTGTAGGAAGGAAGAAAAGAGAAAGCGCGATACTCTGCATCAGTGAAGAGAGAAAGCACTTCTGTGAACAAATATAACATTCAAGATGAAGCAAAATGTTTTTCATATGATAACTTTGGGTACTTAGATTTAAAACAGATGAATAAATAAGGAATTTAAAAAATTAACTTGATAGGGTAAACATAGGATAGCGCTGACGCATCGGAGAAAAATTTGAGCGTAATATAACTATAAGAACATGAATTTGCGAGAATAGTATTGTTAAATACTGAAACAATTCTGTCATTAATTAAGTCAAAAAATCAAGACAATTTTTATCAACAAAAAGTCTCCCAAAGAAATAATTCTCTATGTGCCAGAAACATCAGCGAAAACGACGGCAGTTTGATTTTAGACGGAAACTAAAGAAAGTCACCCGAGAGAAATAACGCAGCACTTGTTGACCGTTGCAACAAATCTACGAACATTAAGCGTAATCACTTAAAATTGTATTCAATTCTTAGCTTATCTGAGCAAACAAATTATTTTCCTCTCTATTCCTCATATTTAAAATAGTTACAAAAGTTTGAGTAGTACGGCAAGGGATGAGAATTTTAGTTTAGATATAAGAATTGAATAAACGATGTGATCAATGTACTTGGAGGAATAAGCAATTGAAACCTTTAATTTACAATGCAAAAATAACGTTTCTTTGATAAATTTAAGAAGAATAGACATACGACAAAGTGTGAAATAAATCTAAACTATGGAAGTATTTAAGATATCGAAACTTGTCACGTAATCCATGACATTGCTCACTAAAAATGATTCAAGGCAGAAATCGTTGCGAAGGGATTCAATAGGGATTTTATGCATCCAAATTTTAGGGTCAGCAATGAAAAAATAGAAAGTTATAATGCAATGATTCATAATTCATAGCTTACTGGCATGTTGTCTTAGGCCCCGGTATTGCCCGCGGGATTTTGTTAATTTGAGATTAATTATAATAAAATAATTCTGTTTATTTGTTTATTAACATTACATTATTAACATTAACATAATTACATTGTTAACATTGTTTATTAACATTTACATAATAATTCTGTTATAAGTTTATCATTTAAATAAATAATAATTCTGTTAATTTGAGATTGAATCCGTTCATCCCAAACCCCATCATCCAGAATGTAGCATACAATTTTAAAAACAAATTAACGCTGTTAAAGACAGGTCCGTTCTTATCCACATTCAGCACGGAACTCACATTCAAGTCAGTTTAGAAATTTGAGCCTTGGATTGTCTGAATCCAATACAAGCTTACAAAATTAAAAATTTTTTTTCAATTAATTAATCTAGATTTCTACCATTTTCCAATCTCAGATGATTTCATTATTAAAAATAAAACTGCTCAGCATATATATAACAGCTCAGCACGACAAATATTACTGCCAAACTCAGGCAGCAAACGCACACAAACCTTTACAAAAAATGATTATTATGTATAATTATAAAACGGTTATGAACGAAACAAATATATCGTTCATTTCTTGCTGTCTTTTCAACACTGCAAATGACAGTCAGCAGAAGTTGTTGAATGACTCGCTTCTGTAGCTGAATCTTGGGTGGCGCAGAGCGAAAGAAAGCAATCGCTATATGTAATAAATTCCGCTGTGTACGTTGTAAATTACTGAAGTTTAGGTTATGCATTACCTAATATCTCACCAATGAGATATCTAGCACATTAAATAGTTTGATATGCGACAATTCGAAGAATAAACAAATTCACTCCCATTCAAGTAAAACTGGTACAGTCCTATGGTCAAGTTACTATACTAAATTTCAAACATGGAGGAACGATGACACAAATAACAGGCATGCGAATTAAAATGACCGAAAAATTCTAGTCTCGTTCATTGTGTTAAGTTAAAACTTATTGTCGCCACGGAACATTTACTGCGAACCACGAAATACTTGCTCGTTCTTTTTATGCTTTGGAGGATGGAGAAATAATTGAAGGGTAAATGTTATCTGGGATTAAATTATTATGCTTAAGATCCAACATGCTTATTATTATTATTATTATTATGCTTAAGGTAACATGTATTGATGTATTGTGGCTTCGCTTGGACAACATTTTTATGGTCACGCAATGTAAGCGCCACCTAGTAGCGGTATTGCAGTATATTCACAGCTAGCCACGGATCGAACCTACGACTCGCTGCTCCAACCTTTTTGCTTTCGACCATTTGATACTCGAAAGACGTAAATTGCTAACAGAAATTAAACGTGATTAAATTTCTAATAATCATGCAGATTTAACGATGAGTACTATTTAACCGAGTTCTATGGGAAGTAATATGAAATTTTTTAACAGGTTGACAACATGTATGGTATACAACAGTACCAGAATCCAATTTCTAACTACGCCGCTTCTTGTAGTAATAAGTGTTTGGATGACAACATGTATGGTATACAACAGTACCATGCAGAATCCAATTTCTAACTACGGCACTTCTAATATTAAGTGCTTGGATAGGTTGATCTCATTACACCATAAAAGGCTGTGTATCGTAAAATTTACGACCGCGGATGATGTGAACACATTTGTTCCTGCAAAGATAAGCGAATTTCTGTAGGACTGACAAATGATAATATGTGAGCTTCAATCAGAAAATTGGCGACTGGAAAACTCAAGCTAACGCTGCAATTCATATGAATAAGAATATATAACGAAATAACTAACACCTTCATTATTCTTGTAACAACTATGCTCCGATCGTTTTTGATTGATTAATTGTGCGCACGAGCATTCCTAACAACTCATGACGATGGGATTATTTGATATAATATAACTAAAATATATAAATTATATATTATACATTACAAGTTCACTATTTTTCTTGTCACCATTCTGGGATTGCGTTTGATTGTGCGCCAGTCTAACGACTCATGACGCGGAGGGACCGCGCTAAATAAGGGCAGCAGGTGCAGCAGCGCCCCTGCACGACGCGGCCAATTTTCCCAATTTTCCACAATCGCCACAAAAGCGCGTCGCTGCCACGTGTTCATTAGCATAAGCATGACACGCCGCCACATATATCAAACACTGCTAATATTCCATGCTGAAATTCTTGTATTAAATGCAGGCAGTTGTTTGTGGTGGAAGAAATATAAATTTATTCTACTAAGAGGTTATTCGATTCTAAAATTTAATTCTTGGTGTCACTCAAATTTTATAATAATTATCAATTAATGAAATAAGTGCTTAGATACATGATTTATGAAGGTTCCTTGACGGTGAAAGTGATATACTATCTCATCTTCAGGTGAGGAAAATAAATAGTGAAGATTATTAATGAGTGACTAACATCTGAGTGACTAACATCGCTAAACAGATTCAATCTTTGCCGTAAATATTTTACCAATCGCTGTAAATTAAACTCTTATTTTATACATAGCGTACTATTTGAAGCTGATTGTGAGCAAAATCTGAAAGCCTAAAAGATTGCATCCAATGCATCAACGATTCTCGGATCGATGAGTAATAGAGTATAAAGTAAAACAAATAAAAATTTTTCCAGTTATTGTCTGGGCTTTCATAATGCTCAGTCGCAATAACTTTAAACTCAAAAGTTTAACCATTAATCTCAGTCGGTTTCGAGCTCATTGAATTCCAACTGAAAACGCCTCAAATGAAGTCGGCAGGATAATCTGTCGCTGCAGCAGTCAGACTCCGGGCAGATTAATTCTCCGACCAAATCAAGCGGGATTCTCTACGCAAACTAAGCCAAACAATAGCTTAGAGGATGAGGGCGACAAAACGAACCCTGCCCAGCAGCAGTGGAAATCAATAAGCGAAGCCGCGATAGACAACAGCGTGTAAGCGAGGCTCATTTTACAGCAATTTAGAGGGCACAAAACTGAGGGTAGAGGCGCCTAACTGCCCTGGCAAAAAACACCGCGGGGCAGAGGGACATCGGCCCGCTATTATATGGCAACACCGCGCTTGGGCTGCCGATGATGCGGTTGCTTAGTCACGCTTCGGCGCTCACGAGGGGAGAACGTGTCCAGCTCGTCTACCTACTTTATGAAAAATCGGAAGAGTTTTGCTTATGATGTGATCTGATAAATTATTCTTCATTACGTAAATTTTCATTTGCATCAGAAATAAAATCGAAGTAATCATCAATCTAAATTACAGTTTGATCAGTAGAGTATCAATTTTTCCTAATAGAAGTAAAGTATCAGTTTTTTTTCATAATAAACTGTGAAAAAAGGCTTACATTCATAAATCAGTTACGCGAACAACATACTTGGTACGAAAAATAATTTCATAATTTCAGCAAAAGCACATCAAAGACGGCAAATAAATGCAATAATACGAGTACTTAAGCAAAGGAATTTGCTTAAGATTGAATTTCAACATAGAATAAAAACACATAAATACTAGACCTTCCTACCATCGAATTTTTTTTTTTAGCTAATTCAGTTTTGTCTCTGGTTTTCGCAGGGAATCCAAATAACGTCAGAAGAATTCCAGCACGAACACGGTTCGTTCAGGTCACAGATAAAAAAAATTTAACTCAGTACTCACAGCAGTGAGTGACAGAGCGCATTTTCTCGTCGACGAAAACTTGAGGTCACGGACGGACGGACAGACAGACGGACATGGCGAGCACAATAGTGCATTTTTTCCATATATGAGAAAATGCGCTAAAAACATACATGTTTAATATCATAGAACAAAAAATACTTGAAATTATTCGATTGTATATCCGAAATAACATTGAGTGTATTACCGTAACATTATAAACAGTTGAAAAGGATGAAACATTCATGAAGTTATGCGTAATATAGCCACTGCATGTGCACTAAAAAAGAAGGTGCATATATATACGCGAGTATTAATAAAGTTCAGTTATTTGATGGTTGCGTGATCAACAAGTCATTTAATTGGCTTGTAAAAAATTGGCTCGTAAACAATAATAGGTCGAAAATAATTTTTCAAGCTATTATCGTTTTTCTTTGTTAGTCCACATTACAAGTGTAAGGAAATCTTCTATGCACTTGATCCAGCTTGAGTGAGATGGCGAACGCACAGCTGCTATATACACCTATAGCTATACGCTATACACAGCTGCTATATACACGTACCTATAGCTATACGTGGTCGTCGTAAATGTTAACTGCTGCAGGTTCTGTTGCAGGTCGCAAACAGGTTTTTATTCAAGGTTCCATGCAGGTTCTGATGCAGGTCGCAAACAGGTTCTTATTCAAGGTTCCATGCAGGTTCTGATGCAGGTCGCAAACAGGTTCTTATTCAAGGTTCCATGCAGGTTCTGTTGCAGGTCGCAAAAAGGTTCTTATTCAGGGTTCCATGCTGGTTGTGAAGCAGGGTCGAAGGCAGATTATCATGCAGCTTTTCACGTTCGTAGGTTCTCATGCAGGTTCTAATAATAAGAGTTCCCGTGAAGGTTCTCAAACAGGTTCTTATGCAGGCTCTCGTTCAGGAACTCGCGCAGGTTCTCATTCTGGGTCCAATGCAGGTTATCTTGCAGGTTTTAATGGAAGTCTCTGTAAAAAGTTTCTCAAGCAGGTTCACATGCAGGGGCCATACTTTCAAAACTCGCTTAGTGAACGTAAGTACTTACGCTCTATTTTCTTGTCTATGATTGGCGGATTTTGCTTGAAAGGCCGTCAATTATTGGCGGATGAACTTACGATATCTTAACTTTTTTTGAAGGTATCGGTCCAGGTACGTAAACAGGTTCCAATTAATGCAGGTTTGCACGCGAACATTCATATACGCAACGGACTCTCCAGCTTGACTTATAGCTTGTTAAATAAGGAACTCGCTAAGCCAAGAGCGGCTTAATTTTAGGCGCGCATTGAAGGGCTAAATTTGATTGAAATGTGCACGCTCTACAGCGCGCTGAATATTGTGAGGATCGACACGTGTCACGTGAGACACGTGTGGCAAGAGGAGAAGACCATGTGGCAAGTGAAGTGTCGCGCGTGGCTCGCATACGTGTGGCACGTAGCTACGAGAAGTGTCGCGAGTAAGTATTCACGAGTGTCTTGCATGGTGTCACGTATAATGGAACGCATGCCACGAAAAATGGTTCGCATGGCACCAAAATGTCACATGTACCCCTATAAAACTAACACTTGGCCACGAGAAATCTCAATCGTGTCACACAAGACTCGAGAGGAGTCGAGTTTAATACGAGACAAGGCACGTGCAGCACGTGTGTTCACACGTGCGGCACAAGCACGTCGCGTGCAGCTAGTGCGTTAGCGGATCATCGCCGTGTGTGGCATGACAGGCAATCCAAACACGCGACAACTCGCTCATTATACTTTATTGACTCCATGCAGTAGTCAAGCGTGCATGCGAGAATTTTTTTATAACTCGCGTGAGAAGAAGTGGATGAAATTTTGTTAATACATGAATTATCTTCAATATTTTCATTTGGGTTTCTTTTTTGACGCCATGATCGTCAGAAGCCAAAGCAATATACTATAATTTCATAAGGCATCTCAATGCCTTATAGTATTTATGGTATAGGCAATAAAGGCAATATACTATAATTTCATAAGGCATCTCAATGACTTATATTTATGGTATAGGCAATAAAGACGTGAAGAGAAAAGCGTATCAGGAACCCAAGAGGGGTTCTGTAAACGGCACTTATCGGCGTCGGTGCAGAACGATCGTTCTCCACAGGCGGCGTAGTGGAGGTGGTATAATTTATAAATAAAAAGCTTATTGACTTGTTGCCTGTATAAAATACTGCGAAAACAATAATGATAAATACAAATTTGTATATAAATACCAAATATTTCCTGTATAAGATCCAAAGAAAAAAATAATAATAAACATAAGTTTGTACACAAATACCAAATATAAACCATTTTCTTCAATGTTTGAAGAAACAAAAGACGAAAAAACCAAAAAAAAATGAAAGACCACAACAGACCACACCATCACATAATAAGCCCTATATTCTACAGGACGCAGAGGCTTGAGAGAATCTTTAAAGAACATTTCTCACGAATGATGTAGGATACCTAACGTGAACGTTAGATATCCTACTATAGTTTTGTCTATAGTTCTACTATTTGTCTCCAGAAACTATATGAGAGAGTGAGAATTAGGGGTAAGTCTCGGCGCGTTAACTATACACACATGGTAAACAAATGAAAACAACTGTGATGTGTTGGAAATTTCTAGTTACCAAGCTAATTAAGTATACTTCCATTGTGATGCGTTAAAAATTTCTAGTTACCAAGTTAATTAAGGAAACTTCCGATAACAACAAAACTGCAACGAGTATTTCGATTACCATAAAATAATTACTTCAATCATATGCTTATATTTTTCAGTGAATAAAGAAACCTAATAACACTAAACAAACGCCACAAAAAGTAGGTAAACGTATCATGCATACGAGCAACTGACCTTGGGTGGCAGGGAGAAGCTAGCATTGCGTGGCAGTTTTTTCTCAGTATAAAGTAATTGTATTTTATTTTATAAAGTAATTGTATTTTATTTTATAAAGTAATTGTATTTTATTTTATAAAGTAATTGTATTTTATTTTATAAAGTATAATTGCGCGCTCGTCGCCACACGTAAATTGCTTACATAATAACACTCTGCGCAAAAATGCTCTTAATTAAAACATTCATGAAGAAACAGATTCACCAGATAATGTTTTAGCGAACAGGATTTAATAACTCATAGCTCGTCAACTTTAAACAAATAATAAATACAGTTAATCCGTCAAATATCTTCTTGAAGAAATCTCCTAAAATTTTTTGGCTGATGTTGATAGTTTTAAATTATCTTTTTATTTCTATTATGATTAATAATTATAAATTAATTTAAAAAGCCCTAAGGGAAGGCCAAGCATCGCTATTACTGAAGTTAAATTAAACTTAGATTAAAGTTAAACTAATTAATGTTGCGTAAGGGGCATCGCAATAAGCAAGGCTTCATTTCACCAGCATCAGACTCGCCAGCGCATAATGAACTCTGGCGTGCAACGAACTAATAATGTGCTACACATTCACTGTAATGATACATAATAAGAGGAGAATTCTAGCATGCTAGAAGCTCATGCGTTGCAATGCATCATTATAGTACATTAT
Source organism: Hyalella azteca (assembly GCF_000764305.2). NCBI lineage: Eukaryota > Metazoa > Arthropoda > Malacostraca > Amphipoda > Hyalellidae > Hyalella > Hyalella azteca. Next base: position 28,267 of record NW_025938899.1, on the reverse strand, counting down.
ATTATATTTTCCTGTATTATATATTATATTACATTATATTATATCATATTATATAGTGAATTATAGACAATAACGTGCACTAGTTGGATACAACATTGAGCGAAAATCGTATTGGGTCAGAGGGCCAAGCACCGAAACAAAGAGGTCATCAAATTATATAAAATACTCTTGTTTTATTAATTAAATAAGCAATTATAATATAAATTAAAAAAATGGTTGAATATCTATGCCGATGTTTACAAAATAGCGTTTAGGCATAAATACATAACGGAAAAATGAATTAAAATATCGTTCAAAAATGCATAAGTTGAACTTGATTTGGCGCATGCGAGGTTAAACGGCCAAGTGACAGCGATAATGAAGTGTCAATACTGCGCTCAACAAGTGCTATGCATGAAATAATTTAGAGAGATATATTTATAAAGCAATCCTTTGAAAACGAACTCCTTTAGATATAATTATTTAACTGTGGTATTATTTTTTATTGTCTCTAGACCAGACACACTGACGACACTCGAGGTCACGGGTCACCCTGACACACGTGATCCCTCGACGACAGTCAAGGCGACACTGACGTCAACATAGAGCAAAGGTGATCTCTCGCAGCACCCTATGGAACCACGTACGAAATTTCGGTAATCTATTCACCACGGAAAATGCAAGGCGCAGATATCAATGAAAGAATTCTAAACTTCGGTACGCTATTCACCACGAAAAATGCAAGGCGCAGATATCAATGAAAGAATTCTAAATTTCGGTACGCTATTCACCACGTAAAATGCAAGGCGCAGATATCAATGAAAGAATTCTAAATTTCCAGTGATTGTTTCCCCTAAAATGTCTACCGTGATATAATCGAAATTTACGTACAAATACGAACAAACATGGGTTGAAGAGAAGAGCGACGCTGGAAAACAGATGGAGAAGTAAACTAAATGTGTGTTTAATTTTCCGTAGACTTTTATTTATCTCAATAGTTGTTCAAATCAAAAATTAGTTTCAATTTCAAATTAAATTATTCATTAGTTGTTTGATTTAATAACATGATATTCAGTTCTAAGAGACTAGAAGAACTAAGGGTTCCAAGTAAATAAATTTACAATGGCACGCATAGCAGAATAATTAACATTAGTATAAAGTACGGGACTTTGATGCGATGAACCTTGAATACAATTTTGAATGTGCTAGATGAATCTTGGCTGACAATCTCTTACGGATTGCAAACTTTCGCTGGCAGATGAAAAGATTGACGAAATAAAATCTACTTAGACTAATATTGGCTGACAATCTCTTACGGATTGCCAACTTTCGCTGACAGATATAAAGATTGACGAAATAAAATGAAAAATGCAAGGCGCAGATATCAATGAAAGAATTCTAAATTTCGGTATGCTATTCATCAGGAAAAATGCAAGGCGCACTATCAATGAGAGAATTCTTAATTTCCAATGATTGTTTTCCCTAAAACGGGTACCGTGATTTTATCAAAATTAACGTACAAATACGAACAAACATGGGTTGAAGAGAAGAGCGACGCTGGAAAACAGATGGAGAAGTAAACTAAATGTGTGTTTAACTGTCCGTAGACTTTTTATTTATCTCAATAGTTGTTCAAATCAAAAATTAGTTTAAATTCCAAATTAAATTATTCATTACTTGTTTGATCCAATAACATGATATTCAGTTCTAAGAGACTAGAAGATAGAAGGGTTCCAAGTAAATAAATTTACAATGGCACGCATAGCAGAATAATTAGGATAAAGTACGGGACTTTGATGCTATGCACCTGCATCCAATTTTGACTGATTTAGACTGATCTTGGCTGACAATCTCTTCCGGACTGCAAACTTTTGCTGGCAGATGAAAAGATTGACGAAATAAAATCTACTTACAATCAAATGGTCATATCGCATCGCAGAGCAGGAACGAGCCATCAGGAATGGTGGGAATTTAATACCGCGGATTCCAGTCGACCAGAAATTCAGGGAAAGTTCGAGATGAGGGAAGAAAGTTTCAGCGCTTCGTGACCTTTAGTCCGTCAAGATATTAGAATAAGGATAAATATTAGAAAGAAAGAAATCTGTGAAATCTAGTAAGGGATAACATTTAATCTAGTATCTAGTACTAGAGTAAGGGAAATCTAGTAACAGGGATAGCGGAAAATAAGCTAGTGAAAGCAAAATCAAAATTTAATAATGTTAATGATAATAGTAATTATTATATTCCTAATCAACAAATACAAATAAAAGTTATTGCATAAGAATCGTTAATAGAAGCGGTTTTCTTCGATTTCTGAATACTCTCATTCAGCCTCCTGCTTCACCCCACGAGCCACCATATGGCAAGCTCGAGCACATCAACCCTTTCAACTATTCAATGAATATCATTTAAAATATTCAATACTCACGAGACAGAATAAAATCTTGCACAGATTAACTTGATATCCAAACAAACAGTTCTTCTTCTCTCCTAAACGTTATATTATTATTGAGAGCGCCAGGCACGGTCTTCGTAGCTTGCACTGCACAACAACACTAACATCACCACCCGTTCTCTAAGCTCTCCACCCACGCACAATAAACAGATAGCATTTTATTCACGCTCATAAATAATATCTGAAACTTTTCTGATAGATGACCACGAGTGATACAGCTACATTTAGGCTGAAAAGTACAACTAGTATAATACTAGACATAAACGAGATATACAAGTGTTCACTATATCCTTGAAAGTCTCAGCGCCGATGCACGGAGTTATCAGTCAGTATTTTGAATAAGCCAGTAAGAATAAAGCCCGCGAATTGCTCAAGCCAATCATACACCTGCCGACTGGTCTCGTGTATCGATCTAACCCGCGTTATGTGTAGGAAGGAAGAAAAGAGAAAGCGCGATACTCTGCATCAGTGAAGAGAGAAAGCACTTCTGTGAACAAATATAACATTCAAGATGAAGCAAAATGTTTTTCATATGATAACTTTGGGTACTTAGATTTAAAACAGATGAATAAATAAGGAATTTAAAAAATTAACTTGATAGGGTAAACATAGGATAGCGCTGACGCATCGGAGAAAAATTTGAGCGTAATATAACTATAAGAACATGAATTTGCGAGAATAGTATTGTTAAATACTGAAACAATTCTGTCATTAATTAAGTCAAAAAATCAAGACAATTTTTATCAACAAAAAGTCCCCCCAAAAAATAATTCTCTATGTGTCAGAAACATCAGCGAAAACGACGGCAGTTTGATTTTAGACGGAAACTAAAGAAATTCACACGCGCGAAATAATGCAATACATGTTGATCGTTGCAACAAATCTACGAACATTAACCGTAATCACTAAAAATACACTAAAAGTAGTTGAAAGCTTAATAATTTACGATGCATAAATAACGTTTTTTTGACGAATAGACATACGACAAAGTGTGAAATCTAAACTATGGTAGTATTTAAGATATCGAAACTTGTCACGTAATCCATGACATTGCTCACTAAAAATGATTCAAGGCAGAAATCGTTGCGAAGGGATTCAATAGGGATTTTATGCATCCAAATTTTAGGGTCAGCAATGAAAAAATAGAAAGTTATAATGCAATGATTAATAATTCATAGCTTACTTTCATGTTGTTTTAGGCTGGTATTGCCAGAATTATTGAATAATAATTCTGCAGTGTCAATTTGAGATTGATTCCGGTCATCCCAAACCCCATCATCCAGAATGTAGCATAAAATTTTAAAAATAAATTAACTCTGTTATAGAGGGGCCCGTTCCTATCCACATTCGGCACGGAATTCACATTCCAGTCAGTTTAGAAATTTGAGCTTTAAACACCAGATAATGTTTTTCATAATCTACGAGGGGAGAACGTGTCCAGTTCGTCTACCTACTTTATGAAAAATTGGAAGAGTTTTGCTTATGATGTGATCTGATAATTATATTGTCTGAATCCAATATACAGTTATAAATTTAAAAATAATTTTTTAATTTATTAATTTAGTTTTCCACCATTCCTTAATCGCTGGTGATTTAACCATTAAAAACAAACTATATCAGCAGATTTATAATAGCTCAGCACGACCAACATTACTAACAAGCGCCACAACTTTTACAAATATATGATTATTATATATTATTATTGTTATCTGTTTTGAACGGAACAAAAGAATCGTTAATTTCTTGCTGTTTTCTTAACACTGCAAATGACAGTCAGCAGAAGTTATTGATTGACTCGCTTATGTAGCCGAATCTTGGGTGGTGCAGAGCGAAAGAAGGCAATCGCTACGAAATAAACTACGCAGTGTACGTTGTAAATTACTGAAGTTTAGGTTATGCATTATATCTAATATCTCAGCAATGAGATATCTAGCACATTACAAATTTCGATATGAGACAATTCGAATAATTATACAAATTCATTCCCATTCAAGTACAACCGGTACAGTCCTATGTTCAAGTTACTATTCTAAATTTCAAACATGGAGGAACGATGAGACAAATAACAGGCATGCGAATTAAAATGATAAAGAAATTCTAGTCTCGTTCATTTGTGTTAAGTTAAAACTTATTATCGCTACGGAACATTTACTGCGAACCACGAAATACTTGCTCGTTCCTTTTATGCTTTGAAGGATGGAGAAATAATTGAAAGGTAAAGATTATCTGGGATTAAATTACTCGTTCGGACAACATTTTTATGGCCACGCAATGTAAGCGCCACCCATACCTATTGCAGTATATTCACAGCTAGCCATGGATCGAACCTACGACTCGCTGCTCCAACCTTGTGGTTTTCGACCATTTGATACTCGAAAGACGTATATAAATTATATAACATACATTAAAACATTATAACTTCACTATTATTTCTGTCACCATTCTGGGATTGCGTTTGATTGATTGTGCGCCAGTATAACGACTCATGACGTTAGGATTATTTAATACAATATAACTATAATATATAAATTATATATTATATATTATAACATCACTATTAATTATTCTTGTCACCATTCTGGGAATGCCTTGATTGATTATGCGCCAGTATAACGACTCGTGATATTAGGATTATTTAATATAATATATAATTATAATATTCATATATATTATATAACATACATTATAACATTAAATCTTCACTATTAATTATTCTTGACGCAATTCTGGGATTGCGTTTGATTGATTGTGCGCCAGTATTACATTAACGACTCGTGACGTTAGGATTATTTAATACAATATAACTATAATATATAAATTATATATTATCCATTACAAGTTCACTATTATTCTTGTCACCATTCTGGGATTGCCTTTGATTGATGTGCGCCAGTATAACGACTCGTGACATTATAGGATTATTTAATATAATATATAATGTAACTAAAATATATAAATTATATATAATACATTACAAGTTCACTATTTTTCTTGTCACCATTCTGGGATTGCGTTTGATTGTGCGCGAGTATAACGACTCATGACGCGGAAGGGACCGCGCTAAACAAGAGCAGCAGGTGCAGCAGCGCCCCTGTTCGGCCCGCTATTATATGGCAACACCGCGCTTGGGCTGCCGATGATGCGGTTGCTTAGTCACGCTTCGGCGCTCACGAGGGGAGAACGTGTCCAGTTCGTCTACCTACTTTATGGAAAATTGGAATAGTTTTGCTTATGATGTGATATGATAAATTATTCTTCATTGCGTAAATTTTCGTTTGCGTCAGAAAGAAAATCGAAGTAATCATTGATCTAAATTAGAGTTCATAAATTCACGGAAAACACATCAAAGACGGCACATATAACTGCAATAATACGAGTTCTTATGCAGAGGCAACAGAATTGAACTTCGACGTAGAGTAAATACACATTCATTGTACACCTTATTTCTATTGAGTTCTTTCATTCGATAAACTGAGTTTTGCCTTTATCTTTCAACCAACGCAAGAATTCCAGCACGAATACGGTTTGTTCAGATCACAGATTAAAAAACATACAAGTTCAATATCATAAAACAAAAAAAAAATATGTCAAATTATTCGATTGTATATTCGAAATAACATTGAATGTATTGACGAAACATTACACAAAGTTGACAAGGATAAAACATTCATGAAGTAATGCATGGTAAATCAACTCAAATGCTAGCGTATACGTGTGCACTGAAGAAGGTGCGTATAATAAGAGTATCAAGTTCACTTGATGATTGTGTGATCAAACAGTCATTTGATTGACTCGTGAAAAAACTGCCGGTCAATTAAAAGAAAACAAGAACGTTATTGTTTTTCTTTGTTAGTCCATATTACAAGTGTATAAGGAACGCTTTCTCTCCAGCTTAAATGAGATAACGAACTTATACAGCTGCGTGACACTTGCCAACACATAGTCGTCGAGCAGGTTAACTGCTGCAGGTTCTGATGCAGGTCGCAAATAGGTTCTTATTACGGGTTCTATGTAGGTTCTGATGCAGGTCGCAAATAGGTTCTTATTAAGGGTTCTATGTAGGTTCTGATGCAGGTCGCAAATAGGTTCTTATTAAGGGTTCTATGTAGGTTCTGATGCAGGTCGCAAACAGGTTCTTATTCAGGGTTCCATGCAGGTTCTGATGCAGGTCGCAAAAAGGTTTTTATTCAGGGTTTCATGCAAGTTTTCACGAACGTCGGTTCTCATACAGGTTCTAATTAGGGTTCCCACGAAGGTTCTCAATCAGGTTTTCATGCAGGCTCTCGTTCAGTATACCTCGCGCAGGTTCTCATTCAGGGTCCAATTTAATGCAGGTTCGCTAGCAAGTTATCATGGAAGTTTCTGCAAAAAGTTTCTCAAGCAGGTTCACATGCAGGTACGTAAACAGGTTCCTATGCAGATTTTCACGCGAACATTCATATATGCAACGGACTCTCCAGCTTGACTTTAGCTTGTTAAATAAGAACTCGCTAAGCCAAGAGCAGCTTATTTAGGCTTTTAGGCGCGCATTGACGCGCTAAATTTGATTGAAATGTGCACGCTCTACAGCTGAAGATTGTGAGGAGCGACACGTGTCACGTGAGACACGTGTGGCATGAGGAGAAGCACATGTGGCATGTGAAGTGTCGCGTGTGGTTCGCATATTGTCGTGTACGTGTGGCACGATAGCTACGAGAAGTGTCGCGAGAGGCTAGGAAAATATCACGTGGAGCCCGAAGAGTGGCACGTAGCTATACGAGAAATGTCGCGAGTAACTCGCAAAGTATCACGAGTGTCTTGCATGGTGTCACGTATGGAACCTATACCACGAAAAATGGTACGCATGGCACCGAAATGTCATATGTACCACTAAAAATGGCACTTATGGCCACGAGAAATCTCAATCGTGTCACACGAGACTCGAGAAGAGTCAAGTTTAATACGAGACAAGGCACGTGCAGCACGTGTATTCACACGTGCGACAGAAGCACGTCGCGTGCAGCTAGCGTGTTAGCGGATCATCGCCGTGTGCGGGTTGACAGGCAATCCAAACACAACAACTCGCTCATACTTTATTAACTCCATCTACAGAAGTAAAGAGAGCGAGAATTTTTTTTATAACTCGTAAGAAGAAGTGGATGAAATTTTTGTTAATACATGAACAGGCAATACAAACGCGACAACTCGCTCATACTTTATTGACTCCATGCAGGAGTCAAGCGTGCAAGAATTTTTGTATAACTCGCGTGAGAAGAAGTGGATGAAATTTTGCTAATATATAAATTATCTTCGGATACAATGGAAATATATATAATGATATAGAGAAAACTGAAGAAATGGAAGTTAATATGAGCAGTAGTCAAGCGTGCGAAGATTTTTTTTATAACTCGCGTGAGAAGAAGTGGATGAAATTTTGTTAATACATGAATTATATTCAAGTAGATTGGGAATATAATGGTATAGAAAGAAACCAGAAGTAATGGAAGTTAATATAAATACTTCTACTAGATAACTGTCTCTCACGAACCTTAACTGGCTAAAAACAATTAAGCTTCACAGTTGTCTCTGTCAGATCAACTGGTTTCCAGTACAGCCATAGGCTTCACATTTGTCTATCAGATCAACTGGTTTCCAGTACAGCTTTAGGCTTCACAGTTGTCTCTGTCAGATCAACTGGTTTCCAATACAGCTTTAGGCTTCACATTTGTCTCTGTCAGATCAACTGCAATGAAAAAAATTCTACATGTTATTAAATTAGGATGAACGGTGCCAAGTATACAATATGTATAACGTTTCATCATGGAATTTTTTTTAAACGTTGAAAATCATTATTGACTCGTATCAATTTGNGTCTCAAGATCATGGTTTCCAGTACAGCTTTAGGCTGCACAGTTGTCTCTGTCAGATCAACTGGTCTCCAGGACAGTTTATATAGAATTCACAGTTGTTGCTGTCAGGTCAACTGGTTCCTGATACAGCTTAAGTTTCGTAGCTGTCTTGTCAATATCAACTGGATTCTAGTACAGATCTTTTACAGATTTTAGTATCAGGTGGTAGCTTGAGAAGAGGATCTCTCTCAAATAAATCTTATAAATATAATGTCATGCAAAGAGAATGCCAACATAGTTTCCGATTTAACCTTGATTTGGTTAAAGCATAGAAGCGAGCGAAGAATAGACGCTGCGACATTTGTCCGCAATCTTGAAGTCCGCACCCCTCACTCACCTCCCTCCATCTTTCACCCCTCTCAACTTTCCCTCGCGGCGGGAGCCAATGAGAAGCATGAAGCCCCTCACGATTCCTCAACAAAGCTAGCTATTGGCTGTAAACCATCCAATGGGAATGCTCTCATATGCCACCAAGTGACCAATCACAGCGTCGTCATAACAAGTGAGGGGAAAAACATGCTGCAACGCGAGGGTCGCGGGACAAACGTAAACATTTTTCAACCAGGTACACATTTTTGAAAATCGTAACGTGGCTACCGACCGCAATTAGAACAGACCACATACGTTTTGCTTTAGGGAACTTGCGACTAGAATGACTCACGTTTTTAGTGAAGGAATGGTGAAGGTTTAGGAAATTTAGGCGACGTTTTGGATCTGTCGAGACAAATGTCAGAATATTTGACGGGCAACAGCGGCACAAGACAGGCGCCGCGTTAACTAATAACGACAGCGGGGGCTGATGGACGGTTACAGACGGGAAGAGGGTGGGGGTGTGTGGAAGCATGGGGGAATTTGGAGAAACATTTAAACAAATTGATCAGGGTGCAGAACAGATCAACGTTATCGTAACGGAAGTTTTCTCTGTTACATGCAACGTGTTAAACAGTAATGAAGTGAAATTTATACTTTAATTTGACCCGACGTTATTACGGTTAATTATAACCTAATTATTCATATTTTCATTGCCGAAACATTTGCGAAATAATTGCACAATATCTGCGAGCAATCCTTCTTCCATGCTCGCCTGTATCACCACCGCTTCTACCTTCAGCAGGCTGTAAAGCCGAGACCCCCTGAACGGTATAGGGTCTATAGCAGCATTGACCATCATTATAGAGGCTATGCACTAGACCATATAGGGTCTAGTGCATAGGTGATTCATGCCGGGGATTTAACGGGATTCATGCATGAGAAACCCGAATTGCCGATATCAAATAGGCTTCTCCGCATTAATTCGTATATATGTACAGTGACATCCAAAAGTATTGGATACATTACAGCTTTCTTTATATCCCAAGTTAAAGTGAAAGATTTTACCTAATATTCGGTCAGTATATTGCTAATAATACTAGAAACATAGAGAAAGGATATTGAAAAGAATGCAGTGTTTAGATTATATTCACCAAAATAGAAAAATTAACCCACGCAAAAGTATAGGGGGCATGTTCAAGAATGAACAAAAATAACTTTTTTATGGTACTCAAAATTCGCTTTTCACTTTATAGACGAACCACTAATCACATGTCGTTATCTAATTGGCCAATCAGAGCAGTTTGCCATTGTTTACACGATTTTGTGTTCCGGTGAAGATATTATTCAGTTTCATCTTTAAAATTTAAATTAAAATAGCTAAAAACCCGGTCAAAAGATCAAAGATTGTCACAAGAAAGGAAAGGGGTATAAAATAATAACAAGGAGCCTGTTCTATCATTAAATACAGTTGTAAATATCATCAGGAAGCAATCATCTTGATGATATCATCCGAGCATGCTGTTGCAAACCTTCCAAGACCTGCATGCCCATATTCGTCCAAAAAACTATAACAGACGGTAATGCACTAGGTGGATTAGCAGAAAGGTACAGAAGAACCCGTTTGTTACTCGCGGTGAAATTAAAAGCGACCTGCATGGAGGAAGCTGGGATATATATGTAGAAACGGACACAATCAGCTGAGCTCTAAATCGTACTGGTCTTATAATTATGTCAAAATTGGATCGATCGAATTCCTTCTGATAAGTTCGATTTTCGTTTCGTCCGACCAGGATATTGCCAGATTTCCCAATTAATTCTTTTGTTTTCTCCCCGTATGTTTTAACATAATTCAGACGGGCTTTCACATGTCGGTACTTCAACATGAGCTAGAGGAACCTTTCGTGAGGATCTTGACATAAGAACAGTATACGATTTAGAGCTCTGCTGATTGTGTAATTTTACTCATCAATCTATCACAGCGAGTGACAAACGGGTTCTTCTGTACGTTTCTGCTAATCCACCTTGCATTATACCGTCTGTTAGTTTCCTTGGACGACCAGGTCTTGGAAGGTCAGCAACAGCGTGCTTGGATGATATCATCAAGCTGATTGCTTCCTGATGATATTTCCAACTGTACTCAATGATAGATCAGGCTCCTTGGATATTATTCGATATACTCCTTTCCTTTCTTGTGACAATCTATGATCTTTTGACGCAAATCTGACACAAACTCTCGAGTTTAGCCATTTCAAATTAAATTTTAAAAATGAAGCTGAATAATATCTTCACCAGAACACAAAATTTTGTAAACGATGGTAAACTGCTCTGATTGGCAATTAGCTAACGAAATGTGATTAGTGGGACGTCTTAAGTGAAAATAAAATTTTGAGTACCTTAAATAATTACTTTTATTCATTTTGGAACATGTACCCTATACTTATGTGTAGGTAAATTTTTCTATTTTGTTGAATAAAATCTAAACGATGCATATACTTTCCATGTAATGTTTCTATTACCATTAGCAACATACTGACCAAATATTAGGTAAAATCTTGCACTTTAACTTGAGATACGAAGAAAGCTGTAATATATCTAATACTTTTGTGCGTCACTGTGCTACGTACCACTTATTTACCAGGCAGAGAATGGCAGAAGGTAACGAGAATGTGCTAATTAATAGCTGATTGCTTAATATATAATTGCGGTGCATGCATGCGAATCTCGTTGCCGATATCAAATAGGCTTCTCTGCTATCAAAATATATTCAGAACTGATATAATGTGATTCAAAGAATTGGTCAAGATATCCATTACACAAAAGAATTTGAACCAAGAAATCCGTTTCAAACCCGTTTGGAAATCGGAAGATAATATAATTTTTTATTTGGCGATTGAAGTTAGTCTTAGTATATGTGGACTTTAGTTATGTTCAAAATATCAATCCAGCACGCGTTTTGAGATGCTCGTGACTCCATCACTACAAATACAGTCCTGCAGCACCACATGTACACACACTCCAGCCCTACAAAGCACAAACTCCAGCACCACACTATACACACGCACTCCAGCACTATACACACACACTCCAGCACTATACACACACACTCCAGGTCCCATACTTTCAAAAAACGTTGAGAGATCGTAAGTTCATCAGCCAATCATTGACGGNGACTCCATCACAACAAATACAGTCCTGTAGCACCACATATACACACTCCAGCACCACACACACACTCCAGCACCACACACACACACACTCCAGCACCACACACACACACTCCAGCACCACACGGCCACTTGCTATACAGTCAGCGTCAGCATTTAGCGCAGAGGCAGCAGCACGTGCAGCTAATGCCGTCTAATATGACAGCAGCGCTGTTATGTTCTGACCTCCGCCGCCAGATTAACTCAGCTCATCCACAGCCATGCCCTCCCCGCTGCATAAATAAATTCGCAGAACGCCCATCAAATCTGTCATAGTTTATCCGAAATGATCTAGGAGCTTTTAGTGAATGTCAATACAGGTATTTGTACGATCTTGATAACGTAGTTAATTAAAATAATTAAGCGAGTTAATCTCAATAGAAAAATGATATAGTAAGCTGCAAGACCGGGCTTAATTGACAATCACTGTAATTTTAGAATTTCCCCTGATTCCGAATCCCGTAAATAATATAACGAGTGCTAATTACACAAAGAGCCGTTCAAACCCACATTTTACGTTGATTATAGAACTCTCATTTCACTCTGGCTTCAAAATACAAAAAAATTCCCTTCGTTTCGAAATAAATTTATAAATAATATACGTTTAGAAATTACTTTTTAAAGACAACACTTCTAAAAAATACAGTGTCTCCAATGTAAAACATGTACAATGAATTTTCAATTTTAATTTTGAATATGAAAAAATTATTTTTTCAATTATTTTAATACATAAAAGAAATTAAATTTTCAAAATTATTTATTCCGTCAATCGATTCGCGCATTGTTTCCGACTTTACGCAAGTCTGCAAAATTTCATATAGATTGAACAGCTAAAAGTGTGTTAAATATCGATTATAAGATTTGTAGCAGACAGACAGACAACAAGAAGTGAAGTTAAAGAGAAGTGTTGTAAAACAATTTAAAAATCGAATTTAAAATTTTATGGTAATATTTTCTTCGCAGTTTAGCCTTACATATTCTCCCACTAAGAATGAAATTTACGTTCCATGTAACCTTCAGACACACGCAATTTAAAGTATCGTGGATACGCGGGCTCAACAGCCTCTATATATTTTTGTGGTGCCAGTCACTAAACATTAACACAAAACAAACAATCTTCGAAAAATAGATAGATGTTTAGGATGTACATGAAAATTAATATTATTGCGATATTTTTTATGTACATCCTGAGGATTATTGCGAATAAAACAAATTCTCTGGTCTTCAATGAAGCTTGTTTGAAAGAAAAAATTAATATACGTTAGCTCGTGATCTTCCGTTTTACGAGTAGCCGTCTGAAAGTTCGTTCAAAATACACCGATAATTTTTCGGGCAAAATTTAAATTTCACTGTAGAAAATCAAACTCCACCAGATTGCTATGAATTTGTATATCCATAATTCGGGGAAAAAACTCGATAGCGGAATTACTTAAATAACGCAGATTATTTTTATTATTATTACTTAGACAACTTAGATAAACCGGAGTTATTCTTTCAGACGAGGGAAGATGGGGCGGAGCCATGACAGCCGAGGGTCGCTCAGCGGCGAGCGGTGCGAGGAGTGAGTCGCGAGGGCTGGTGCCGTGAGGGCTGGTGCCGTGAGGGCTGGTGCCGTGAGGGCTGGTGTCGTGAGGGCTGGTGTCGTGAGGGCTGGTGTCGTGAGGGCTGGTGTCGTGAGGGCTGGTGTCGTGAGGGCTGGTGTCGTGAGGGCTGGTGCCGTGAGGGCTGGTGTNTAAGAGACAGGAGCCTGACTGACGCGACTCAGCATGATTTTAAAATATTATTATAACCAAAAATTTTCTAATTAAAACATCAGGTTTTTCTATACAGGCGAAGAAGTGACAGTTACAATTGTAGCCGAACCGTACAAATTCATATGTTTTTCTATACATTACATCGCATTACCTCCAAAATGATAATAAATACCTGGTATCTATAAGAAAGTTATTCACTCTTTTTCACAATTGCGTTGCACTTTCTCTAAAACTCCTGTTTCAGTTTAGTTGGATTTTATTCAAGTGGTAGGTAGTTATTAACCTTTTTCTGCTTATAGCCAGCTAAGGAAAATAAGCTTACATATGTTCTTAGTTGTTACTGACTGTATGTCACACGCGGATACCATAAATAATATGACATAATGAATAGTGATATGATTAAATCAATTAACTTAAATAATTAATATTAATAATATTAAATCAATTAAATTAATAATATTAAATCAATTTTCATTTACTTTTCGCAATTTGCTGAACACTCCTTTAATTTTTATTGTTGGTCCTAAACGAGACAAACGTTAAATATAATAAATGTAATAACAAACTACAAATCGGGTTGACTTCAATACTTGAAACGTTCATTTCATCTGAAGACAAAAATGTATAAAGTAGTTATTGAAGAACAAAATCTAATGAAATCGTTTCGATGTAGCAATAAATGAAATTGTCACGAGACTAATTCTAGAGACTGTCGGCACGGCACTTTTTCAGCAGGGCCGATGGCTATTCATGCTAAAAATGCCCATGCCTATAACTCGGTACATCACAATCACTTGTCCAAAATTTCATTGAACTTAAAATTAAAAATTAATGATGTTCATTTTTTAAATATAGAAAACAAAGATGAAAATTTGTAACGCGTTCCAACTACATGACGATATCGAGCGTTAATGTTAAATCATTCAATATAGCAGGATACGCTATTTTATGGGGCACTCGCACTGCGTTGATATATACCCTCGCGAGAACCAGCAAGCTGATCTTCCACACTTAAAAAGAATGCAAAAACGTTGTCATTCTTAAGCCGTTCCGCGTTTAAGTATAGATACCATAAAATGATGTTATTTCGTTGGCGATTCTGACAGAGATTTAGTCTTAGACATTGAAGTTTGAAAAGCAGAGTTCGAGCGAACTCTTCGAGCCTTGGACGCAGTTCGTTCACGCTGGGATCAGCATACTTTTCTATTCATCATCATCTCTGTACGCATTATTCTTAAGTTTCTAATCAATTCATTGTAATTTACTAACTTTTTTTACCACCTTCCCCACAGCATTAATTTGATCATCAGTTTAGATCAACAACTGAAAACCACAATCAATGCAACACTAGATCTGAAATTGTTGTAGTCAACTACAGGCATTCCATGCGAACAAACGTTAAGCATCATACGAAATAATGCACCATACGATATGATGCACCATACGACATAATGCACCATACGACATAATGCACCGTACGTTATGATGCACCAGACGTCATCATGAAAGTCAGGCATTTTGTGAGCAATTAATTTCGTGGCGTCACGCCGTAAGAAAAGACGTTACGTTACACGTGCTGCAACGACGTAACGCCTCCACAAGGAAGTGACGTGTAACAGGGACGTTACAACGGAAATAAAATGACGCCCAGCTGAAGCAAGGACGTGAAATTTAAAGCATGCTGGTGAAATTTGGAGCAGGGAAGTGAGGGCTGAAGCAGGGAAGTGAAATTTAAAGCAGGGAAGAGAGAGCTGAAGCAGAAAATTAAAATCTGAAGCAAGGCAGTGAAATCTCGAGCATGGTAGTGAAGTTTGAAGCAGAAAGCAAAGTTTGAAACAGAAAGTTAAATTTGAAGCGGAAAGTAAAGTTTTAAGCAGAAAGTAAAGTTTGAAGCAAAGTAGTGAAATTTGAAGCAGGGAAGTGAAATTGGAAACAGGAAAGTGAAATTTGAAGCAGGAAGTGAAATTTGAAGTAGAAAAGTGAAATTTGAAGTAGAAAAGTGAAATTTAAAGCAGGAAAGTGAAATTGGAATGGGGGGCGAGCCTTACCCTCATACGCTGGGGGTCACCACGACCCTCACGCACTCTGGGACATCACGTCCACAGGTACGTGTATATTTTTTTACCGGTCAATATACTCCAATAATTAAATTAGTATTAGAGTCTGAGTTTTAGAGGATCAAAATTCATCTGAGTATTAGAGGTTACAATTCATCCTACTTAGCACTTTTCGCACAGGATATGCTTCATTTATTTATTTTCTTTTTCTTTTAGTTCCTTTAGTATAAACAAGGTCAGCGTTGGCACTGTTAAGTCAAATTTTTACTATGTATTCAATAAATTAATTAAATTTCATTCATTCGTGAACAAAACTAGTTTGATGAGAAGCATTGAATGTTTTTTGTGCCCATAAGATCCAATTTACATAAAAACCTACTCGAAAATATAAGAACATAGAAAAATCATAGATTAAAATGCGATGGCGAGATCTATGGTTAATATGCATGGTCTTGACAACGCGCTTAACAATCCTATACTAATGAGAGCGATATTGCCTGAAAACTAATAATAAATGCCCAATAACTCTTAGACTGCAGCTAAATTTTCAATTTAATTAATAAAAAATACAAGTATGAACAATATAAGTTCCACGTTTGGTATATTGCTGAACTTGTCGGATTTGCACCGCAACCTGTAAGCATCGTTGGAAGGCACTTGTTACCTTCAGTAGGAAATTACCATAGATATCGGTTTTGATTATCGAATTATCAAAACGTTTGATATAGAGTGTAGAGCGAACAGAGTGAGCTTAACAGCAGGGGGCGNACCAGGGCCTCTGAACTCTGACTTGTGAACTTGGACTAGCTTATGAACTCAACATTGTGAACCTGGGCCTTTGAACTCTGACTTGTATAGCAGGGCCTTTGAACTCCGCTTATGAACTCAAAATTGTGAACCTGGGCCTTTGAACTCTGACTTGTGAACTTGGACTAGCTTATGAACTCAACATTGTGAACCTGGGACTTTGAACTCCGACTTGTGAAACCTGGATCTTTGAACTCTAATTTGTTAACCTGGACCTTTGAACTCCAACTTGATAACCTGGACCTATGAACTCCGACTTGTGAAACTGGACCTATGAACTCCGACTTGTGAAACTGGACCTATGAACNGTTTAAATCAATATTCTTGAGATCAGAAGCATGAAATTTCAATGCTTTGACAACTTGTATGGGTTAATATCTGAGACTGCTTGATTTTTTAATGGATCTGCATTACAATTTGAAGTCTGTCTCTTATACACATCTTTGAACTCCGACTTGTGAAACCTGGACCTATGAACTGCGACTTGTGAAACTGGGACTTTGAACTCCGACTTGTGAAACTGGACCAATGAACTCCGACTTGTGAAACTGGACCTATGAACTCCGACTTGTGAAACTGGACCTATGAACTCCGACTTGTGAAACTGGACCTACGAACTCCGACTTCTGATCGTAGGCCCATGAACTACGACTGGACTATTAACGTAAGCCAAACGTGCAACAATAGCCCTCCGTCTGACGAGTCTTCACTCTATTTTACAATGTAATACTACTTTGAATTGTTACACACATAAAAAGTGTTTTTAATCGAGTAAAACAAAAACTAAACTTTATTCACATATTCACTGTAATTGCCCCCGCCTAATATAAACCGCATATCAATCTTGTACCTTCAGGTTTACGCTCGGCCATTAGTCAAAAACAAATCCACGGTTATAAATAACAACATTTAATTAACCTAATCTATATAGTAGTTTTCCCTAACCACATTTTTTTACCATAAAAATAATAACGTTAAATTTAATTAAAAGCTGTATTCAATAAAGCCTTTTATATATATTTGACACACAGTTTTCAATTTATGGTGTAGGTCACATGGTTATATCGTATCGTATCGTTTATGGTTATAGGTCACAAAAGTAATATCGTTGTGAACAGTTTGCAATACAATTCATTATCACTCTTTATGATAAGACCAAGCTTTCATTGCAGAGCTTGGCTACAATAAGGCTATTGCTTGGCTATTGCAATAAGGCCAAGCTTTCATTGCAGAGCTTGGCTACGAGGTTCGGTACGGGAGCGGGGGCAGCAGCAGCATGTATAACGCTGCAGCTGCAGGCCCTACAGCTGCGTCGCTCATGTGGGACGCAGCGTCTACATCTGCAGCGCTGGCGCACCACTACCCTGCTGCCCACGACGCCTTCGCCGCTGCTGCTGCTGCCCTGCCACTGCACGACCTCTGGCAGGCACATAACCCCTTCAGGGGGCCGTGTGTCGTGGCACACAGGTGCGTCGTGAGGGAAGGGTGTGTCGTGGCACACAGGTGCGTCGTGAGGGTGCGTCGTGGCGCACAGGTGCGTCGTGGCACGCAACCCTTTCAGGGGGCCGTGTGTCGTGGCGCACAGGTGCGTCGTGAGGGTGTGTCGTGAGGGAGGGTGTGTCGTGAGGGAGGGAGTGTCGTGAGGGAGGGGTGTGTCG
>NW_025938899.1:0-9912 GCF_000764305.2 Hyalella azteca | reverse complement strand
GAGGGTGTGTCGTGAGGGGAGGGTGTGTCGTGAGGGGAGGGTGTGTCGTGAGGGAGGGTGTTTTGTGCGGAAGGATGTGTCGTGATGAAGCAGGTGTCATGTCACAAGTTTGCAGCACGATTTTTTGTTCCCGATTTTTGAGCGCCTTGCTGCACTTAAAATAGATTTTTCGTACATCGATGAAAACTTTGATGCATACCTCGGTCTGCTACGATATCCTTCCTACACAGCTCATTGTAATCACGAACCAATTCAACCCATCACTGGCAACGATACAGTCGAGCTGGTCCATGGACATAGTTGCTACTAGAGTGGTATCGCTTATATTTTATTACTGTGAGTGTATCAATATATAAATACGTAGATTATCTGATGTTCATTAGGCTCATATGCTGGTTATTGTAATTAAGGTGGCGGTGGCCTTTAGCGCTCCAAACGGTGTTTATGGCGGTCATCTATCGGTCATTCTTTCCTATACAGTAGGATTTTGTGCACCATTGGTTTATTATTAACACCTCCAGCATTTTTATATGTTGAATGCGCGTGAATGTCACTAGCACGCGTAGGCTACGATAAAGATACGAGGGCAGAGAGTGCAAGTAAGATACGAAGAAGATACGAGGGCAGAGAGTGCAAGTAAGCTACGATAAAGATACGAGGACAGAGAGCGCAAGTAAGATATGATAAAGATACGAGGACAGAGAGCGCAAGTAAGATATGATAAAGATACGATGGCAGAGATCGGACGAAATTGCGCTTGGTGGAATCTGATACAAGACTGAATGGCAAAGCTTGTCAGCCTTACATGTCTTGCTAAGGACAACACTATAGTTCTAGTAGAGATGTTAACAGCATAAATAGTTCTAGTAGAGATGTTAACAGCATAAATATAAAGTCTATCCTAATTAGTGAAGAAACGCATAGGGAAGAGCCAAGCCTGTTAGAAGCCTTGCGACCTTCAACCAGGGTCGCCTAACGTCTGAAAGGAGATTGTCATTCACATTTTTCAATGATTCGGATCAACGGGATAAAAAATTGTACGACACTTCTGGCAATTAAAAAAAGCGAAAGGAGATGTTTTGAGAAAAAAATCAATGAATGAGGAGTAATATATAGAATATTGGATGAAATTGAACTCGACATCTTCTTTATTGAAGTCGCTGCCATGGTCTGCTCGTGCTTGTAGGATAAGACAAAACATCAAGCGGCTGACGACTACTGAAAGAAAGTATACATTTTAAAGAAATAAACTGCAGCAATTGATGTTCCAATTAATTGCAATGTTGAAGCAGTCAGAGGCTCGGCCCAAATATCCTGACATTTGTTTAATTCCAGAGTTAACTGTAAGAGTTCGTATATTCAAAATAGCATCCTGTAATTTCTAGGCTTAGGAATAAAAGTCGTCAGTTCCTATATAAACGACGTAACAATACTTGTTTGTAATCCAGCAGATGATTACTTCGGAAATTACTGACATAGTACTACATACAAGGCCCTATAGGAATGGAAGCAGTCGAATAATTACAAACACAGCGTTTATGATGACTTTTGACACTGGTTTCTGAAACGGAACCTCAAATAAAGATCATCATCATTCAGAATTTCCGTTCGAGATGCCTCATAAGTGAAATATATAGAGCGCGAAAGACATATTATAGGAAAGCATTCTTGATAAATGTTATGTACAAATGTGTGTCGTGAAATATAAAGAGCGCGAAAGACATATTATAAGTAAGCATTTTTTATATATGTTATGTATATCAATGTATGTCCCGACGACAGGTACAGCAGCAACAGCGGAGGCTCAGGCCTGGCAAGCAGCAGCAGCAGCAGTAGCGGCAGCACCGCCGCGGGGGGAGGAGTCAAGAAGGTGCGCAGGCGGGTGCCCACAATTGCACAGCGACGCGCCGCCAACATCAGAGAGCGCCGTAGGATGTTCAGTCTCAACGAAAGTTTCGATCAGTTGCGCAGGAAGGTGTGTAGCATCAAGGCTTCAGAAATTGAGTGCCCATGTCGTTTGTTCGATTTAATTACACGTTTTCAAGGTAAATAGAGACAGATTGTTAGAAAATTATTCCATTGAACAGCTCGAGTTGTATCTTTAGAAGTGGGAGTTGCAATCCAAAATACCAGCGTTTTGGCCACTGCAGATCACACCGACTGCAGGATATTCATGAGACGCTTCATGTACATATCATATACGAAGATATCTTGTATATACTAGTATATCATGTATATATGAGTATTTTATGAACGTATGTATATTCTCGTACATCATCGCGGCTCGATATCTCTTATTTATTCCTGCATTCGATCTCAGGTGCCAACTTTCGCATACGAGAAGCGCTTGTCCCGCATCGAGACCCTGAGGCTGGCCATCACTTACATCTCCTTCATGACAGAGTTGCTTGCTAGTGAAGAGGCAGCATCGGTCATTAGCACCACCACTGCACCATTACCTTCCCGCAGCAACAACAGCAGCACTAGCGGCATCAGCAGCCCAGATAACATCAACTGCTTCAGTAACGTCAACAGCAATAATAATAACATTTCCAGCAGCAAGAGTAACAACAGTATTGGTAGAGGTACACCTTGTAGTGGAACACCAGCAATATCTTCTTCTTCTATAAGCAGCAGTACAGAAAATAATGAGAACGATGCAGTGGCAGGACAGGTACGGAACTACACAGATTTGAACTGCCACAATAAACGCAGTACCCACGTTAACTTCATTTAAGTTCTCACGCAACCTTCTCCTCATTAGAAACTTCATATTACAAAAATACCTTAATTTTCACCTTATTTATTATGAAAATCTAAATACTCGACTATCATGTATTGTACTTGTATTAATTGTAATAGGGGCAATATTTTTGTCCCAGCAGAACAACATTTTCCAAAAATATCTCCAAATATATTGCTGGTTTAGGCTTGTTTGAGTGGTCTTGTGACTGGTAAATTTGCGTGTTACAAATGTGTTTTAATGCATATACATATTAATTGTGTATAAATTTCAATGATATATATGTACCATACAATTTTGTAGGGTAAAGAAATAGAGTTAAGAGAAGGGACCTGCATATCAATTTGTGTCTTCCGATTTCAATTGTAAACATAAGTAAGTTAGTTTGGAGAACACTCTTCATTAATTCTGTAATTTCTAGTCAACATAGTCCAAATATAGTAGAGATAAGCTCTTATGATATAGTATGATAAGCTCTTATTTACTGTACATTCTAATGCTGTAAGCTTCCAGTAAACCTATTAATAACTTCAAATTAGAGTTAATGTATTTTAATTTGTCTCTTTTCTTGAATAAATTTGGTGTTTGTCCAAGATTAAGGCAAGAATATCCATTTATGCAAACTTTTCAATATTCACAGGTATTTTCCCCAAAAATATGCTGCAGAATTTAAAGTTTGATTATATAAACAATGTATCCTTGAGTAGTTCCAGCTAAATAGGTAGTCTAAAAGAAACTTCCCACAAATCATTTCCATCCTTTGATTAACCATTCATCCCAAACATTGTCATTAGTGCAAGCCACTCTATAGTACTAGAAATTAACCATTTTATTCTAACATCACCTAATGAAAATCAAACCTAATTTAGAATGGTAAATTAAAGACTTCAAAAATTTTGATAGCTAAGTTTATGCTTTATAACATGTAAGATGAATGCTGATAATGAAAAAGACAACGTTGATTAGCTGTGAAATTTTATTTTGACACGTTTAGATCAATATTCTTGAGATCAGAAGCATGAAATTTCAATGTTTGTCTACATGTATCGGGACATATATGAGACTGCTTGATTTTTTAATGGATCCGCATTGCAATGTGAAGTAATGACAACGAGTATTATTGA
Organism: Hyalella azteca; assembly: GCF_000764305.2. Lineage (NCBI taxonomy): Eukaryota > Metazoa > Arthropoda > Malacostraca > Amphipoda > Hyalellidae > Hyalella > Hyalella azteca. Next base: position 6,045 of record NW_025938899.1, on the reverse strand, counting down.
CAACTCTGTCTTGATTTTAAGAACTAAATGCATTTTCATTAAATACAAATATTGAAATCATATGTATACCGTATACAATATCGAGGCCAAGATTGCAACTTTCTTAACTCCATACAAATAGACTGCAATGTTGCAGCTTCACAATTATGTGAATTTAATTGATTTGTAAGTATTAAGCCAGCTCCAAATTCATGTATTTTATTTCAATCAGAAATCTTGTAGCTCATGAATACACCACCACAAAAATATGTAAAGTTCCCTCTTCTGTACCATGCTTCCACCAAATTGCAGATCAAAAAATGAACTTATGACTCACAATTTTGTTACAGGAGCAATATCCAGAAAGATCATACCCACAAAAATTGAATTTTGGCTTGTATAATAGATATTTTGCGTGCATTGTTGGCCCAGGGCCCCAGGCCCTAGTTGAGAACATGAATTTGTCTTGTAAAAACCCATTAACCTACAGTGGGTAATGGGCTTCCAATAGGTAATGCAATAATTGATCAGCTTAGTAGGCTTTTAGCTTGGTTTTGCAGGGGTCAAATATTGTAGGCATGGATTACAACCACTGCAGGGTTGCCACTGCAACCACAGCAGGGATATTTGCCACTGTAGGGTTAATTTCCAAGGTGCAAAATAACAATTGGGCCATTGGGCAGCCATGGACCATGCTCATGGCCTCATGCCATCATCATAATGCCAGAGCAGAGTTTTTTAGATTCTTCCTCACATTCAACAATGATTCTTATAAGTAGACTAGCATAGTATCATGGATATTAAATACCAGCCTTATCATACCTAGGATATTGGTTTAAATCTTGAGTAGTACCGTATATGAGAAAATTAAAAATTAACCAATTCTAGAAAATCCCTGGTTTGCAACTATGGCTGTAATTATGGTCATAGTAGAGAATGTTTAAACTCAGATTTACTGCATCATTAACATGAATATTTTTTTATTTAATTGTTTATCATAAATTTTCATGCTACAAAAAAAACTTTAAAGCTGCAAAGTCATTTAGGTATCCAGCTTTAACTAATACATCAAAATATATAATTATATTCCAAAAACCCAAGCCAAAATATTTTATTTATTGTGAATAAAATATCCATAATAATGTTGAGTTTAAACTCAACTGCTAGAACAACAGGGGTAGCTACATATTGTTGTTGTGTATATACTCATATTATAGTCATATAGGTATAATATATTTATTTACTGCATCATTAACATGAATATTTTTTTATTTAATTGTTTAGCATAAATTTTCATGCTACAAAAAAAAAAATTTGAAGCTGCAAAGTCATTTAGCTTTAGGTATCCAGCTTTAACTAATACATCAAAATATATAATTATATTCCAAGAACCCAAGCCAAAATATTCTATTTGTTGTGAATAAAATATCCATAATAATGTTAATATAAACTCAACTGCTAGTGCTAGAACAACAGGGGTATTGTTGTTGTGTATATATATACCTATATTTACTAGTACTACAATCAGTACAATGTATTCATACTTATTACTTAGTACTTACCACTAGTGAACAAAATGCTGAGAGCCTGGAGCCAGAAGCAAGTAAAGAAGCAGTTCAGCAAGTTAGGTACCTGAGCTGAGGATATTGTGAAATGTGCGTCTGTGTTCCTGATTTCAGCCTTTCAACAGTAATGAATAACAAACACCACCAGGCACCAGGAAATGCTCACAGTATATTAGTTGTTTGCAGCTTTGTAGCCTAGGCAGCACCGTATAAAGTAGTGGGCTACCCGCTAGTGGCAAACTCAGACTGACAGTGAAAAATTGAGCACCAATCTCACTGTCTAAGTCTGTCTTACACTACCGTAGCCGTAGGTCGTACTCGTAGGTCCGTAGCTTAGCTAACTCAATTAAGTATAAAATGTCACGGCATAGCACAAATAAAGCACCCACTGTAATAATTTTCTGCAAAATTCAATTCTACCACTGAACAAATGTACTTGTGATTAAATATAAACCTTGAATCAGGAGATCAGGCACCATGCATACTTGGATTTCCCCACGAACTACGAAGCAGTAAAAAAATTCCGATCGTCACGGACTCTCGGCGGCAGTGCCAGCTGAGAACTGAGCCTTGTAAAATGTAAACAAAGTCTAAAATTTGAATTCATTGGATCAAATATTTCATAGTGCCTTGATTTGGACATTTTTCTCAAACAGCTGTGATAATTTGATCCGTTACGGGGATGAAACAATTCTGTATAGAAACCATTCTTGTAAAAACTTAAATGATAAAAAATTTCAGTGCAATTTTCAGTCATATGTTTTTACAGCTACGATTATGAGTCAAACAGAAAAACTGTCATAACGTTTCAGTACCTTGGCGGTTTAAATCTTAATAGCGGTTAGCGGTTTCAGCGATTATTAGGCCGTAGGCCTGTCGCCGATTCTTAACATCGCAGAACATTCCCAGCTTGAAGCGGTCTTGAACTCACAACTCACTGCTCCAATTCTGCTGTGCTTAACCGCCCGGCCTCCTTGCCGATGCTGACCAGAAACTGGCGCACAGAGCTGGGATCGAACCCGCGCCTCTCTGCGCCAATCTTGGTAATCTGAACTTTTAACCACTGGGCCACCCTGCCCGCTTTAACCACTGGGCCACCCTGCCCGCAATGATCGTAAATTATTAGGAAAATAGAACTAAGTTCAACCCATCGAACAATACCATTTATTTAAAAAAACACACTCGGATAAATTTACTTATTATAACTGCGCAGTTTTGTTCTTTACACATAAGACGGAATTTACTGGGAATGATATTGCATTACCATGTATAATGTGATCATCAAAGTGATGAGTTAACTATAACCGTGAATCAAGAAACACAAGTAAATTCAAGTCGCATAAACTTCCGTCAGAATGAAACTTCATCACAGTATGCGAAAAAAATATTCAAAGAGTAAAAAAAACTTACATTGAAGTCAAGATTACCAAACAAACAACACAATCATCAATATTTGTAAAAGCTTGTTTAATAAGTAAAACACAAATAACTAAACGCGAACGTTATCAAATTTGTGATTTTAAAATTGGTTTACAAGGAGACATTGAAAGAAAACGAAATTGCAGCGCAAGCCTTAGACCTTTTGTATAGAATTTTATACGTTTTGTTTTAAATATTTAAAACATAAAGAAAGTAAAAACAGGGTAAATAGCGCCAAATTTCAAAATAACGTAAAAAAACTGGGCACATTATAACATGGCTTGCAAATTTGTCCCAATTTTGATCAGCAACTTATGCCTGTCATTCAACAACGTGTCCAAGTCTTTTGCTTCAGACAAGTCCTTGAGGCTGTATAACTTTTCGGTGTTGTAATGTACTTTGGTTAACTCGGTGGTCCCGCAAGTCTTGTTCAGCAGACGATTGATCATCGAGTAGCTTTTCCAGAAACTTACGTTCGCCGTGGTTGCTGATGGAAAAAGACGCAAGTTCCAGAGCGAAATTTTTTTTTCGTTCGCCAATACTTGTTTTTCATCGTAATCAAGAATTCGTATAACGCTGCTCATGTCGCAACCGAAGTACGATATCTTGTTTAACTCATGCGTCGAGAATTTGATGTCGTCGTTGATGTTCAATACACATGTAACGTACATGATAGTATTGTTAACTTTGATTGGCACTGTGTGCATGACGACATTCTCGAATATTTTTATTTTAATATCTGTTTGTAGTATCTGTACTGCAGGATCTAGACGTGTATCGCAGTTGCTCAACAGCACGTCGTTTTCGATCACAATCGGCACATCGATCAGACTCCATTCCAGAACAGCGCGGCGGTCAGAGGCAATATCACACTTCACCGAATCTCCCACGAAGCATCCCATTATAACAAGATTTTTCACGAGATCAGTGTTACAGAATTTCTTTAGGTTGCATTTCATTATATTCTGTAGCCTAAGTTCCTGTTTAAGACTTCTTGAGCTTGTGAGGTTGTCGACATATTCTCTCATGGAGCCCAGGTGATGGAACTTAGATCGCTCCAAAACGATAACTTTCAATGACCGATTTTTCATGATATTCTTCATGTCAACTAAAAACTCATGTGAAGTTTTGCACAGTTGAACGCTTCTTTCACCAGCATCGTTCACAAGACGAGGTCTTTTCGTGAGCTTCGCATCATCTTCGAAGTCAACTTTTTCACCTTCAACCTTTTTATCGAAGTCGCTGACGGATTCAGCATGTTTTCTTACGTTTTCGTTTTTACTGTCTTGGATTCTGTCCCCAAAAGCAGGCAGTAAATGAGCGTATGCGTCAAACTCCTCCTGCAATGGCGTGTGGTCTTCATACCACGACAACAGCGCATCGTACACACGATGGCTCAGCCAAAACACGCTGTCACTGTACACCATTTCTTCAACGGGTCCTCCCACGCTGATCTCTGAACCAAGAAATGTTATTATTTTTCAGTGTAATGATCATTTTTTCATTGTACGAATTTCAGTGTAATGGTTAAATAAACGTCGGACATCAATCCGTTACGTAACGTCTGGGCATGTGGCTTTGAATAGTTCTTATGGAAACAAAATCGAACTTTCATTCATTTCTGAAAATAGTCCCCGCTTGAGGAACAATGTTGCAATTTTCACCTATCAATACGTTTTCTAGGAGCGTCTCAATATCAGATACATTTTAGAGACATCAATCAATGGCAGAACAAATATAAATACCTCGCTTAACGATGGCACCCTTGGCTTGCATAAGCGCTCTACTCGGCTTCTGGAGAACTTCCAATACCGACTGTACTCGTACATCTGCAGCTGAGAGCAGAAACGGTACATAAAATAAACAGAAAGCATTTGACAAAATTATCCTAAGAGATCCTCCTGAGAGTAACAAGGTTCACATGCGAACAAGTACGAAAGAATTCATTTTAATTTCGTAAGACGCGAAAAAGAAACGGATATCAAGTTAAAATATTGTATCAAAGTTGAAAATCGACTGACTATTCAAAAGGGAAAATTACACTATTAATGAATAATTGCCGTATCGATGCAGATGGCACTCGAAAAATGTAGGCATTTCCTAAATTCATGGGATTGATTTTCTGAAAAAAAGATCAATTTTCAAAACGAGTTTCAAGCAAAAAACGAACATTACCACCAAGACAATTATTGATGTTCTACGTACTTGAATCTTCGTGCATCCTACCCATTGATATCCCTATTGAATTTTCTTCTACTAGTTAAAATTTCTTCTGAATTTCAAAATTTAAATTAACTATTATTTCTATAGTAGTTTTATGCACTTACTGGTGGAAGATCTGGTGCATACTATATATATACTCATTGATATCCCTATTGAATTTTCATCTACTAGTTAAAATTTCTTGTGAATATCAAAATATAAATTAGCTAATGTTACTATAATAGTTTTATGCACTTACTGGTAGAAGGTCTGGGGTCAAGCACGTACACGCCATGTCCTTCTCCCGTGCGCACGTCCGACGGATGAGCCAAAGCGATGACGTCACTAGACTGCAACAACTCCATCTCTGTTATTATAACAACCGATTATTGAAAAAATAACGAGTTACTAGACTGCAACAACTCCATCTCTGTTATTATAACAAAACGATTAATTAAAAAATAACGAGTTGAATACTGATGAACGAATGAACAACAACAAAATGATTGTATAAAAAATTAACGAGTTGAATACAGATGAACAAATGAACAATGGATAATAACAGGATGAACCCCCCGGCCAGTCTGCTGAAAATGTTACCCTATAGTTGAGTGATTCAATAACTTCGTGACGTTTCCTTATGAGGTTTGGATTTCAACCTAAGGTTCCTAAAGGACTGATGGAGGTAATATAAACCTTGTGAACTCTATAAGGGAAATGTAAGTAAAGAACTGTATTTGAACGCAATTTATACGGGATACAACATTTCTCCTTGTAACGACACGGAATGTGTTGTCGTGTCGGTGTGTCCGTTAACACATACCATTCCTGATGCTTAACACAGAATGAGATGCTTAACACATTCCTGATGCTTAACACA
>NW_025938898.1:0-512 GCF_000764305.2 Hyalella azteca | reverse complement strand
GTCTCTGGCAGCGCCACTCGAACAAGGGTTTGCTTGCATGCCTCCTCTCCTGATGAACAGGATGGTCCGAGCTTGCCTTTTGATTTGCAGCTTCGTAGTGTCCAACAAACTTCATATCATGTCGCTGTGTAAGCAAGTGACCAAGTATATAGAAACGCATTATCTCGCCGCGCCCATTGATTGGGTTGTAATGTTGAGTTACTCTCGGGCAAGTGAAGTGCTTGTCGTGGAGACACACTCTAAAGCCTTCAATTATATGCTTCTTATTCGGAGGCTGTCTAGTTCCTTATACTACTTTATGCAGTCACCTGAACGCATCGGGAACTGCAGCTCATGATTGAATTGCGACCTTCAATGCTCGTTTCTTGAGACATGGGGACTGCTGCACTAGCAAGGCTAAGCAGCTACTGCACTGCACTAGCAAGGCTAAGCAGCTACTGCACTGCACTAGCAAGGCTAAGCAGCTACTGCACTGCACTAGCAAGGCTAAGCAGCTCAACACTAACAAAGCT
>NW_025938897.1:0-413 GCF_000764305.2 Hyalella azteca | reverse complement strand
CTTAAAATGCCTAGCAAATTACGGATCAGGCAATAAGTCCAGCAGCTATCTCAATCAATCGTCAGCTATAGAAAGATCGGGTTCCAAAGGCCGGAACCCTTGTGAATCAAGGCACGAAAAGTTCAAGAATCTGCAACAGGCCATGGGCCTATTTCTTCAACGCCGACACTTCTATTCTATTCTATGCCTGCACTCACCATCATGCCAGCACTCATCATCATGACACTGGCATGGCCTAAATTAATGACGTCATAAAAGTCATTTTCATTTATCGGCGGCAATAAATTTCATTTCTGCAGCAGTTGACAGTTTATTCCATTGTTTTACGCGCTTAGCAGGTGCTCGAACAAAACTAAATCAATGATTTCTTACCGGAATTTCCGATCAATGATTTCCGGAATAACGATTTTTAC
>NW_025938896.1:0-1424 GCF_000764305.2 Hyalella azteca | reverse complement strand
AAATGATGAAGAAGTCTACAACCGTCCTTGAAGCATAATAATAAACAATAACTACTTCCTGAAGTATACCTTTCGATCTACCAACGTCATCTGAAGAATTGTCCGACTCTCTGAAAATTTAAATCAACGAATTCTCTGGTCACTAATAACACGCGTATAAATCAGTGAATTCTGCCATCTAATACTAATTTTGCATCAGCAATTATGCATTTTCATTAATCTTGCTAAAGACGTTAAAATAATTTATAAACAAAAATATTCTGGAATTTTCCAAGTTAAAATTGTCCAAATGATGTTGCGAGTAGAATTCTCCAACTTGTGGAGAAAGATTATTTGGCATTCTAAATATTCTAAATAGAAAATATTCAGAAAGGAGTTTCAAATATTGAATATTTGAATATTTCAAAATATTCAAAATGTTCAACCAACATCATTGAAGCCATGTTAATAAATTGAACAGTTCTGGTAAGAGTACCCAACTCCGCTTCGCAGAAATTAGTTTCTGAGCTATTGCGTTTTGTGTACTAGGGACCTTTCTGAGTTTATTAGCTACATGTTTTCGAAAAATTTGTAAAGCATCTTCTGCCTGTAGCGACTCGAGTTTCTTTCCTACCGAGTTCATGAGTTCGGTTGTTCCATCGTCATTTGCAACTTGCTACCTCTTACGAGTTAAAAAGTTAGAGAATGCCTGCTTTAAGTACACTGCTAAAATTGCCATCAGAAGCCAGGTGCACTGAAAGTTCAAACAGAGTTTTAGAATATACTTTTGTTGATGATGAAGCATTTGCAATGCGTCGAAAACTTCTCAAACCTTATCGATGAGAAATATTGACAAGGGAACGAATGATTTTCAATTACCGGCTATCTAGAGCGAGGCGTGTTGTTGAAAACGCGTTCGGAATTTTGGCTTCCCGATATCGTATTTTCCACACGAGTATCAATATGAAGATGAACAACGTTGATGTTGTAGTTCTATCGTGTTGTCCTTTACACAACTTCTTGCGCAAAAGGTCCCTCCAAAAGTACGCTCCTCCAGAAAGTATGGACCAGGGCCTATACTTTCAAAACTCGCTAATTAAGTGAACGTAAGTACTTACGCTCTATTTTCTTGTCTATGATTGGTGGATTTTGCTTGACAGGCCGTCAATGATTGGCTGATGAACTTACGATCTCCTAACTTTTTTGAAAGTATGGCCCCAGAATTTCAGAATGTACTGTTGAATCAGGTGAACGATGTAACCCAGAAATAATATGCGACCTACAGCGTGGAACATGAGGCCAAATTTTGAAAGATGCAATCGTGATACGAGATAAATTCAAAGAGTACTACAACAATGAGGGGTCTGTTCCATGGCAAGATAAATGTATTCAAACCATTAATGATGCATTTGAATGAAATAATAAAATTGTTATATAATAAATTA
>NW_025938895.1:0-337 GCF_000764305.2 Hyalella azteca | reverse complement strand
CGTAAGGACTTTCTGGCTCGAAATTTTTATGTTGTATCCTATTTACGTGTATTATGTACTTATGTCCAACCAAATTTCACTATTCAGTGCTTCTCTTAACTTGAAAATGAATGTTGCTACATTCGAAATCTTATTTCAACTTTTTCATCGTAAACAAAACATTGAAAGAAACAAGAATTTAAAACACAAAAGAAAATAAGTAATTATATTTTTAAAATTTACATTATGTACATTGAGTTCGCATAAAAAATGTCGTGTCGGTCATTTAAATGTAACATTGTAAAGGTCAGATTATATTACAAGGACAATAATGTAGATTTCCGATGCACAAAGTTTT
>NW_025938894.1:32529-52272 GCF_000764305.2 Hyalella azteca | reverse complement strand
GTGGGTGAGGTGGGTGAGGTGGGTGAGGTGGGTGAGGTGGGTGAGGTGGGTGAGGTGGGTGTGGTGGGTGAGGAAGGCTATCTCACTTAAGTGAGTCAGTGAAGCATGGGCAACCCACCAACAGATCACTTCTTTTAATCCGTGTAAGCTGTATAAAGAACACAACACAACACACACCAACACAAAGCCTGCAGATGGAACACAAACTGAACACAAAGGTGGCTGCTGATGGATGTTCCAGCGATCCCTGACATTGCGTCAACTCGTGCGTAAAACGCCATATACTTCGCGTACAACGCAACGTTTTCCTAACCTAAAACGCGACAAAAAAAGCGCTTAGTGCATCAATGCATCATGGTCACAAATCCTGCCCTAATCCGGCCCTAATCCGGCCTAACTTGGCCCCCAATTAAATTACTTCGCGCCTTGGACCCTAAAAAGTCTGCTTCGTGGACACCGTGCCCCCCATTGCCCCCCTGCCCCCCCCAGGGGTTGCAGATATCAATCTATTCCCTTTGATACACACATATAATTTCATTACCTTACAAATTGCTTCAATTGGATCGCCAGTCAGCGCTTTCATCTAACCATTACGGCGTTACGGGCCTCGCGATTGGCCCGTTAGCGGTAACAATGTAACCAGGAATTGGCATCGCCCCGCCCACTCAAATCCAGATGACGTGTCCAGCAATCGTCGGGAATGGGAATATCCAGTGACTGGAATAGGGGGAGGAGACAATGCCCATGCCCCTCCCATTTCCAGGATTTTCGACCAATCAGGGAGTTTGTTTGTGTTTGCCCCGCCCATTTCCAGGATTTTTGACCAATCACAGAGTTTGTTTGTGTTTGGCGAGGGTTCCAGTGTTTGGGTTAGGCCAATCAGGAGCCCGGCTAGTTATATGAGGTATGGTTGTGGTGAGTGGAAGGAGGGGCATGGATATGATGGAAGCACGTCCTGGAAGTGGAGTGATGAGTGGCTGGACGTGGCGGAGGAGTGGTTGTATGTAGTGCACGAGTGGCTGGATGTGGCATAAGTTATACGCCGCCGACACTGCAGTTGTTCCCGCCGCCGCCGCCGCTACCGCCGCCGCTCGTGTCGGGTTATTGCCGTGGTTTATCAACTATTGAATCTTTATTTGTTATCTAATAAATAAAATACGTGGGTTGATGTATGGAAATTATGCATCAGGTTAAATTATTTTGAAATTCGATGCCGCGACCTAGAAAATGATGTGCCGTTTGGTGCACCGAGTGTCAGTATCATTCCAGACTTTTAACAGTGCTAATTGAAGTGTTTAATTAAAATCTATAGTCATCTAGAAAAGTATATTATAAATAATAACAAAGACCATCTAGAATTAACTATTCGTCTAGTGAACTAAACTGCAACTGCGAATGTAATGAACATTACTCATGCATACATGTGAGACATGGATGTATGTGTCATAAAAAAACTAAGAATGAATTACACCAAATAATGAATTGCAGTAAATGAATGACAACAAATGAATTAATTCTTTGAAATAACTTGTTGTGTAAACACGATAGCTCAAAGTTTTAGTAATGTAAACATTATTTCTACGTCATTGTGTTGATTTTACTGCGTTGAAGCAAACGGCGTTGAAACTTGGGTTGAACCTTTAGGGTTGAAAAGAAAGTGGTTGTGAATATTGCGAGGAAAGTTTCAACGGTGAATGTATTAATAAAAATAATTATTGGCATATAATTGATATATGTTATGATCTTATATATGTGATATTATATTATTGTATATGAGGTTCAAATAACTGATTTTTTAGCCATTTTATTCAAAAATGATACACAAAATATGAATAACCAGAATGATAATCAACAATAACAATTAATAAATTAATAATAAACTTAATTAATCTGACACTAAATTTAACGGAGCGTAGCAGCGGCAGCCATTGGAAAATCAGGCAAAAGCCACTTAATTCTGAATCCAATCTGGAATATTGGGCACAGTTTTCTAAAAATGTGCGATTAAAAAATTCTTTCACGGTCAATTTTTTCCATAATGGCAGGCAAAAATAAGCAAATTTTCTACACTAAACAAATTGTGGGAGGGTATCATGAACGGATGAGATTGATTGCAAATTAACAGTCATTTTTGTTTCATTAATATGTATAATAACTTGCAAAATACGAAGTTTTATACAACTAAATGAAGCCTACATTATGTTGAATAATAAACACAGAATAATTTTAAAGTAATATCAAGTAATATTATATAAGAACAATAACACGTAATAATAACAAACGCAGTATATAATATTGCAACATTGTATTATAAATAGACTATACCATCGTATATAATGTGGCCACGGCACTTAAGTCGCCAACCTTCAATATAACAACGATGTATTTACAACTAAACGACATATTTCTCGCGCGATCATATATAACGGCTACAAAGTTATTATATGTTAATAGAACCTTTAAAATCTTAGTTCAGACAATTATATTAGTTATACAGTCATTATTGACGAGTGGCGACTTTAGTGCAGTATATATATCAGTTGATTGGCAACTTATGTTTAATTGAGGTATAGGACGTTTCCTATATTATTATTAAGCCTTACCTTCGTTAGTGCTTCATTTTATGGCACAAATTAATATATTATATTATATTATTAAAATATTACCCGTGAACCCAGAGCAAACACTAACCCACACACGAAAAAAAAGCATCGCTATATATAGACAAAGTCTCATTAATTTAATTGAGTGCCAGCGAGCTTAAATTATATAGGTAATTGGGATCGGTAATGCTATATATGTCTATGCTGACGTTTGTTTTAATAGACAATTCCAGCAGAAAAAAATTAACGTTATAAATAGAAAAGTGAAACTGTAAACTGTTATTAAATTATTTTTAGACTTCGGTTATGAAGAAATCAAATGTAAACTGTTCAATTTCCACAGTTCAATTTCTTTTTCTCCTTTTACACTTCCAAGAAATCCGGAATATTCTTAACAAATATTTAAATATATAGGATTTGAGTATAGTCATCTAATCCATATATAGGATTTCTTACTATTTACTTACTACTTCTTACTGTATATATAGGTTTATTATGATAGTACGTTACAGTAATTATATAATATATACTTTGGCATATTAATAATTTATAATGCTTCAGAATCTATTATAGTCTATATAATTCACGATTATAGTATTATTGTGTAAAATAATCATTATTTTCGTATATATCATTATAAAAGCAGCATTGAATATTTAGAGTTCAACACAAATGAGCTACATTATAGGAGGTTATAATAATGATTACTCTGCTATCATCCAATGATTGCGCTGCTATCACTTCGTTGCAGCAAACCCATGTATCATTTACAGTCTCCGTATACGCAGATAACGTTGAAAAAAATCATATATAATATAATATAATATAATATAATATAATATAATATAATATAATATAATATAATATAATATAATATAATATAATATAATATAATATAATATAATATAATATAAATCATATAATGATATCAATTATGCTGTTGATTATCATGAATCTCAATGATGTTTGATGTTATCCCCCTGCCCCCGGGCGGGATAAAATTGTTCAATTAAATTTTAATTATTATAATTATTTAACTTCTAGATTAGTTAACTTTCATTAATTTTTTATTTGATTATCTTTGGCAGAGAACAAAAGGGAAAAAAGTGAATTTTTTCATGCCAAGACAGAAAATGGAGGGCAATTTTTTGGCTATAGTGGCCTATATGGACAGTATACATTGTCTATTAGAACTATCTAAATGAACTATGTGAACTTGAATATATAAAGGAACTTTCTGAAGAAACTATGTTAACAACGGAATTTTGGGAAAATGTTGAACTAGTCGTGAACGTTTAACTTCACTTGGCTAAATAAATTGATATAACTTATTACACATACTTCCAACACACTTGCAACATCACGTCACATATACGTTATATGGGGGTCACATTATATCGCATACCGAAACAGGTGTCCAGGTGTTAATACATATAGGCCTCTATATGACCCTCCTATAACCTCTCCATATGACCCACATATAATCCAACTGCTATTCCCCTATAACCAACCGATAACCCACCTATATACCACCTATATACCACCTATAAACCACCTATAAATTCAAGTGCAACATGACCATGCGGGTGCCAATTGTATGTGAATCCAAGATGACGGATCCCAATGACATGGACGAGCATGCGATGTTCGTAAAGAACATGCAAATCGAGGGGACATTCGAGGGTATATCCGAGGGGACATTCAAGGGGATATCGGCCCCCAAGACGGTAACCCCCTCCGCCACGTACCCCCCCACTGGACATTGGGGTGATGAAGGTGATGAGAGTGAAGACGTCAACATGGATGATAATGATGATGATAATGATATTGACATCGATGGTGATGAATACCAAATTGAAAATACAGTCCACGATTCCTATGAAAAGTCTACGGAAGTTTCACACATGCCCCGTACCCATCCTGTGTGTAGTTTACCGGTGTCAATGTTTTCTAGTCTATCATGCAGGATATCTGATATTAATACAAATACACAAGCGAGTCCTACGTGTCCTACACACACAATTGATGCTATCCTCGGCCTACGCAACCTACAACAACAACAACAACAACAGCAACTGGTCAACCGGCAGCATTTTCAAAGGCACGTTGGTGGTGATGATAATGATGATAGTGATGGTGGTAATGAAGGTGATGGGTTGCGGAAATGTAATCTTGTTCCTCAAGTTGTGGGAAGGTTAGAAGGAAATGAGAGACTCAACGGGAACGTTTTATCGCCGGAAAAGATGGCCACGGAGCCGAAGCAAAACGGTGCGGCGTTGCCAAATTTACGCGCCGCGCAAAACGGAGCGGCGTTGCCAAATTTACGCGCCGCGCAAAACGTACAAAAATCCACGGGGGCTGCGAGCCCGATTCCGGGGGCCGGTCTCCCCCACGGCAGACTGGTGGACCCTGCGGCCATGACAGGTCAGAACATGTCAGCTTAAAAATGTAATGTTATATACTTTATGTATTCGTTATATATTTTATTCATCATTCATTTTATGCATTCATACTTTCATGCATCATTCATTATTCATTTTATTTAATGTTGTTTTTATACCTTATTCATTTTATTCATTACTCATTTCATTATTTTTTATATTCATATATTCCTTATTTGCCAGTTATATTCTTTTACATTAATAAAGCCCTGCGTTGGCTGCATTACTAAAATATTATATTCATACCATGGCCTGGCTAGTGAATATTTTCTAATATATTGATGATGTAATTTATTCATATATTATGCCACTATTAAAGTTTATAAGGAGGAGCAAATGGAGTAGAGGTGGTATTTCATTAATCTATTTGATCATCATTTCCTCAGATAAGCATAATCAGTAGTTTATTTTTAAATGTAATTTTTATCTATAATCCCTGTCAGTTTAAAACCTCTTAATCCTTAATCCCTTTAATAATGATAATGATAAAGCTGGTGACAATAAAGATTATGATTAACTGAAGAACACTTTTAATTAAACACGCATTTTACATAAAACTCTTAATATAACTATTATTATTACATTTACTATCACTATTGTTATTATTAACTCTTATTTCACCCAAAATGTTAAGAAACCATTTCCCAAATTTAAAATAAATTTATAAATGCCATTTTTAATGACAAATTAAAACAAAATTTAACAGATATTTGTTATATTATTTTGCATCGATTTTATATTATTAATGCGCTGTTTTCTTATTATTTGTATTCAGTCAAATATTGAGTGTTAGTTATTTAAAAATGTATTTTTTTTTGGCTATCTAAAATTTATCTAAAAATTGTAGTTATCTAAAAAATGTATTATTTTAGAGCTCTGCAAAATATTGAATATTATATTATTATTAGTATCACATTTTTTAAACCATAAAAATTTTTGTATTATACAAAGTTTGATGTTCGCAATGTAGCGTCTGTAAAAGTAATATGTCTGCGAATATTTTTTATATTTATTTAAGATTCTTGGTTTGATATCGAGCAGTTTTTGCTGACATTCTTCAAGATGTTATACCTAATGTTGTACATAATTAATATTAATAGTTTTCCCAAACATCAATTCCTGTGAAGCATTTAAGTTCATAAAAACTCCTCCATTAGGAACATGAAGCTATACCTGAATATTGATAAATATTTATGCAATATATACCTGAATATTGGTCAATATATACGTTTTATATATTTGAATATTGGTCGATGGTATATAATCAAACGTAGGATTTCTTTACACAATATTACCACCTATGATTTTTCCCTAAAATATTGCCACGTGTAATGTCTCCCTGAAAAATATTATCACGTATGATTTCTTTCTAAAATACTGCCGCATGTTATTTATACTCCCTAAAATATCACAGCATAGGATTTTTCCCTAAAATTATGTTACGTAGTATTTCTCCCTAAAATATTACAGCACATGATTTCTCCCTGAAATAATGCCACGTAGGATTTCTCCCTAAAATCATGCCACGTAGGATTTCTCCCTAAAATCATGTCACGTAGGATTTCTCCCTAAAATATTACAGCATATGAATTCTCCCTGAAATAATGCCACGTAGGATTTCTCCCTAAAATCATGCCACGTAGGATTTCTCCCTAAAATCATGCCACGTAGGATTTCTCCCTAAAATCATGCCACGTAGGATTTCTCCCTAAAATCATGCCGCGTAGTATTTCTCCCTAAATATACCCTTGTGTCCCCATTAACAAACTGCAAACAAATTATAGCGCCGCGGACGTTGAACAAAATCGTGGCGCGTGTTTACCGCAGCTGCCACAGATGGTATCTTGCCACCTGTCAGCTGTTGCTGCAGACAGGTGACTGTTGCAGACAGGTGGACGTTATACAGACAGGTGGTTGTACACAATAGACAGATGGTATCGCTTGCCATGCCGTCTGTGGCATCTAAATTATAGGCGTGTTTTCGTCGGCCAACCATGCACCATGACGCCCGTATCAGCAGTTCAATAATCAGACACTAATGGACAGGTGTGGTAATAGCGTGGCTACGGTACCGTGATTATTTTTGCTGTTAACTTTCACTGTAAATATTTTCCGGTTAACTTTCACCGTAAATATTTTAGTGGTTAACTTTCACCGTGAATATTTTCGTGGTTAACTTTCACCGTAATTATTTTTGCTGTTAACTTTCACCGTAAATATTTTCGTGGTTAACTTTCACCGTAATGATTTTTCGTGGTTAACTTTCACCGTAATGATTTTTCGTGGTTAACTTTCACCGTAATGATTTTTCGTGGTTAACTTTCACCGTAAATATTTTAGTGGTTAACTTTCATCGTAAATATTTTCGTGGTTAACTTTCATCGTAAATATTTTCGTGGTTAACTTTTACCGTAAATAATCTCGCTGTTCACTTTCACAGCGAATATTTTCGTGGTTAACTTTCATCGTGAATATTTTCGTGGTTAACTTTCACCGTAAATATATTTTCGTAGGTAACTTTTTCATGGTTAACTTTCACCGCATATATTTTGCGGTTAACTTTCACCGTAAATATTTCCGTAGTTAACTTTCACCATAAATATTTTCGTGGTTAACTTTCATCGTGAATATTTTTGTAGTTAACTTTTACCGTAAATATTGTCGTGGTTAACTTTCACAGTGAATATTTTTTCGTGTATATCTTTCACCGTAAATTTTTCGTGGTTAACTTTCACCGTAAATATTTCCGTAGTTAACTTTCACCGTAAATATTTTCGTACTTAACTTTTACCGTAAAAATATTTTCACGGTTAACTTCAACCATAAAATTATTTTTACGGTTATATGTAACCGTGAACTCAAACATTAAATATTTTCGATGTTATCTATAGCCGTAAATGTGTTAAAGGTTAACTTCCACCGTAAACATTTTCGTTGTTACGTCGGTGGTAAGTAGCGCTAATGAGCTGCCGTCTCGTCTAATTAGTGTCGCTTCAGTAAGTCTTAACGCCTGATTAATTAGTCAATATAAAGGCCTTAATAACCGCCTTATTAACATGTATATAATTCCATAACATTCTTATGGAATCTCGCTCATCAGTTCGTCTTTTCTTATCACTATTTTTCAATATAAAACTCGAATTTTTTAATCTTTTTCTTTACTGGCATTATATTGTAGATCACCATTTGGCCGACACTATAGATCACTATCACTAATTACGTGCGTGAGATACGTCATCCTGAGTGTTGTGCAGGACACTATTATAGTTCACTATCATTTTTTTCAGCTCTCACTCTACCTCATCCTTCACTCCAAGTTAGGGTGAACAAACTATGGCTTCACCATCAGCGTGACTTGAGCAATACAAAAATATTGTTACACGCCTCATGCTAGAGGCTAATTGACAAGCCTCATGCTAGAGGCCAATTGACAAGCCTCATGCTAGAGGCCAATTGACAAGCCTCATGCTAGAGGCCAATTGACAAGCCTCATGCTAGAGGCCAATTGACAAGCCTCATGCTAGAGGCCAATTGACAAGCCTCATGCTAGAGGCCAATTGACAAGCCTCATGCTNTACGTTTTAACCAAGAGGCTAATTGATACGTTTTAACCAAGAGGCTAATTGATACGTTTTAACTATATATATATATAAGAGGCTAATTGATACGTTTCAACTAAGAGGCCAAATGATACGTTTTAACCAAGAGGCTAATTGATACGTTTTAACTAAGAGGCTAGACCACATGTCTGATGGCTCAGGCTAATCCATTATGGCTAATTGAGCCGTCGAGCCTCGGCATGCGCGCGCTAATTGATGCTCGAGATTGCCGTGGAGATTGCGTCAATCATGACTGGAGTGGAGATTGCGGCAGTCGTAAGTGAGGTGAAGATTGAGTCAATCGTCAATCATGACTGAATTGAATCGTGGCTGAAGTGGAGATTGCGTCAATCGTGGCTGAAGTGGAGATTGCGTCAATCGTTGCTGAAGTGGAGATTGCGTCAATCGTGGCTGAAGTGGAGATTGCGTCAATCGTAGCTGAAGTGGAGATTGCGTCAATCGTAGCTGAAGTGGAGATTGCGTCAATCGTAGCTGAAGTGGAGATTGCGTCAATCATGGCTTAAGTGGAGATTGCGTCAATCGTCATTGGTCAATCATGACTGAGGGGAGATTGTTGTGTGTTTTATGTGTGTTTCTTGAGTATTTGTTGTGTTGGTGTGTTTGTTGTGTTTTAATGTGTTCTTCAGATATTGTGTTGGCTGTGCGCTTGTGTATTTTTGTGTGTGTGTTTGTTGCGCGTTTCTTAAATGTTTGTTATTATTCACGTGTTTGTTATGATGTTTGTTTGTTATTATTCACGTGTTTGTTATGATGTTTGTTTGTTATTATTCACGTGTTTGTTATGATGTTTGTTTGTTATTATTCACGTGTTTGTTATGATGTTTGTTCGTTATTATTCACGTGTTTGTTATGGTGTTTGTTTGCTGTTATTCACGTGTTTGTTATGGTGTTTGTTTGATGTAATTCACGTGTTTTTACAATGTTTGTAATGATGTTATTCACGTGTTTGTTCAATGTTTGTTATGATGTTATTCACGTGTTTGTTATGGTGTTTGTGTGATGATTGCTTGTGAGTTCGAGGCGCTGCAGTTCAGCTCCGTGGTTTTGTGTCCGGTTCTGCTGTGTTGGAGGCAAGCACCGCTAAGTCGGGCGCTAAGTGGTCCATTAGTGCCCCCATTGGTCCATTAGTGCCCCCATTGGTCCATTAGTGCCCCCATTGGTCCATTAGTGCCCCTGTCTCTTATACACATCTAGATGTGTATAAGAGACAGGTCCATTAGTGCCCCCATTGGTCCATTAGTGCCCCCATTGGTCCATTAGTGCCCCCATTGGTCCATTAGTGCCCCCATTGGTCCATTAGTGCCCCCATTGGTCCATTAGTGCCCCCATTGGTCCATTACTGCCCCCATTGATCCATTAGTGCCTCGTGCTGCACGCAGCCCAGTTACTGCCTCGTGCTGCACGCAGCCCAGTTACTGCCCCGTGCTGCACGCAGCCCAGTTACTGCCCCGTGCTGCACGCAGCCCAGTTACTGCCCAATTGCAGCCCACTTACCACCCAGTTACCGCCCAATTACTGCCCAGTTACCGCCCAGTTACCGCCCAATTACCACCCAGTTACCGCTCAGTTACCGCCCAGTTACCGCCCAATTACCACCCAATTACCGCCAGTTACCGCCCAGTTACCGCCCAGTTACCGCCCAATTACCGCCCAGTGTTTGTTCGTTAGTGTACAGTCAATGCAGAGGCCGCTGTGGTGCCAATTATATGCGCATTAGGCAAATAATCGACGCCTAATGAGGAGGGTAAGGGGATTAAGGGGAGGGACGGAGAATGAGGGGAGGTGGATGAGGGAAAGGGGAGGAGGGAGGTCAAGGAGCGGAGGGTAGGGATGAAGAGGAAAGTGGAGGGCGGGAGAAGGAGAGGAGAAAGTAGAAGGGAATGAAAGGAGAGGGAAAGTGGGCTGCGTGCTTCCTAAATGCTTCCCACTGCAACCCACTGCAACCCACTGCAACCCACTGCAACCCGCTGCAACCCACTGCAACCCACTGCAACCCACTGCAACCCACTGCAACCCACTGCAACCCACTGCAACCCACTGCAACCCACTGCAACCCACTGCAACCCACTGCAACCCACTGCAACCCACTGCAACCCACTGCAACCCACTGCAACCCACTGCAACCCACTGCAACCCACTGCAACCCACTGCAACCCACTGCAACCCACTGCAACCCACTGCAACCCACTGCAACCCACTGCAACCCACTGCAACCCACTGCAACCCACTGCAACCCACTGCAACCCACTGCAACCCACTGCAACCCACTGCAACCCACTGCAACCCACTGCAACCCACTGCAACCCACTGCAACCCACTGCAACCCACTGCAACCCACTGCAACCCACTGCAACCCACTGCAACCCACTGCAACCCACTGCAACCCACTGCAACCCACTGCAACCCACTGCAACCCACTGCAACCCACTGCAACCCACTGCAACCCACTGCAACCCACTGCAACCCACTGCAACCCACTGCAACCCACTGCAACCCACTGCAACCCACTGCAACCCACTGCAACCCACTGCAACCCACTGCAACCCACTGCAACCCACTGCAACCCACTGCAACCCACTGCAACCCACTGCAACCCACTGCAACCCACTGCAACCCACTGCAACCCACTGCAACCCACTGCAACCCACTGCAACCCACTGCAACCCACTGCAACCCACTGCAACCCACTGCAACCCACTGCAACCCACTGCAACCCACTGCAACCCACTGCAACCCACTGCAACCCACTGCAACCCACTGCAACCCACTGCAACCCACTGCAACCCACTGCAACCCACTGCAACCCACTGCAACCCACTGCAACCCACTGCAACCCACTGCAACCCACTGCAACCCACTGCAACCCACTGCAACCCACTGCAACCCACTGCAACCCACTGCAACCCACTGCAACCCACTGCAACCCACTGCAACCCACTGCAACCCACTGCAACCCACTGCAACCCACTGCAACCCACTGCAACCCACTGCAACCCACTGCAACCCACTGCAACCCACTGCAACCCACTGCANGGTTTGAGTGGGCAGGAGTGGGGGTTGTAAAGGGTTTGAGTGGGCAGGAGTGGGGGTTGTAAAGGGTTTAAGTGGGCAGGAGTGAAGGTTGTAAAGGGATTGAGTGGGCAGGAGTGGGGGTTGTAAAGGGCTTGAGTGGGCAGGAGTGAGGGTTGTAAAGGGTTTGAGTGGGCAGGAGTGGGGGTTGTACAGGGCTTGAGTGGGCAGGAGTGGGGGTTGTACAGGGCTTGAGTGGGGAGGAGTGGGGGTTGTACAGGGCTTGAGTGGGCAGGAGAGGGGTTGTACAGAGCTTGAGTGGGCAGGAGTGGGTTGTGATCTGTATCTAACGAACTCTTGAATTCTTCTTCCACAGGCGATCTCCAGCCCAGCACTACCAGCTCTGACTCCACCCTCACCTCTAACTCCAACTTTAACTCCAACTCCAATCTCACCTCCAACTCCACCAACAACCTCACCTCCAACTCCACCAACACCTGTTTAAGCAGCATCAGTCCAACGGGCTCGGACTCCATGACCCCAGCGGACTCCATAACCCCGGCGGACTCCATAACCCCATCGGACCCAATGACCCCTGATGCCAAAAAGAAGCACCGACGTAACCGGACGACGTTCACGACGTACCAGCTACACGAGCTGGAACGTGCGTTCGAGAAGAGTCATTACCCCGACGTGTACTCAAGGGAAGAGCTCGCCCTTAAGATCAACCTTCCTGAAGTCAGGGTCCAGGTGAGGATTAGGGTTCGTTTCTAATGGTCTGGTGAGGGTTAAGGTTAATTCCTTAATATAATTTGGGTATCGCCTAGGCTTCTGTATAGGAGTCGCTACATTCGGTTTAGAGTTATTCTGGGTCTGCTTAGCCAAATCAGTTTTCCGGATAGAATTTTTTTTTCGATATTGCAGTGACCTGAGTGTCATACAGAGAGCACAAGTATGTCCTGTGAGTATGACAAGTGTGTCCTGTAAGTATGTCAAGTGTGTCCTGAGAATTTGACAAGTGTGTCCTGAGAGTATGACAAGTGTGTCCTGAGAGTATGAGAAGTGTGTCCTGAGAGTATGACAAGTGTGTCCTGAGAGTATGACAAGTGGGTCATGAGAGGATGACAAGTGTGTCCTGAGAGTATGACAAGTGTGTCCTGAGAGTATGAGAAGTGTGTCCTGAGAGTATGACAAGTGTGTCCTGAGAGTATGACAACGGTTGTCATGGCCGAGTCATGCCGAGCTTACAAGCTGCTCAGAGGCTGCACTTCAAGCCCGGCCGAGGCGGACATGAGCGGCTGATTTACGCGCTCCCCGAGTCCTGGGCGGCGCCTGATGCAGAGTCGGGCCCGCGTCTAAATTTTGTTAAGATTAGCATGTACTGCTACACCAGTTACTATATCACCTCCTATATCACCTCTACTCTACCTGCTATGCCATTAGCTACACCACCTTCTACATCTTCTGTTACACCATCTTCTACGCTACCAGGTACAATACCTTCTACACCACCACCTGCTACACTACGTTATACCTAATTTACACCGCCACCTGCTACACCACTTTCTACACTTCCTTGCTATACACTTTCTACACTACCTCCTAAACCACCTTCTACATTACCTGCTACACCACCTGCTACACCCCTGCTGCACCACCTGCTACACCACCTGCTATACCACCTGCTACACCACCGTCATCACCATCACCACCACCACCTGCTTTCAAGTCCCGGTTTATATGCCCAGGCTGATGTTATTTTATCATCAAGTGACAGCTCTTCTTTCAGCTTCAAAGACCCACTTGTTATGCCATGCAAATCACCTTAAAGATTGCCTCAAGACCACCTTATAAGACCACCTTAAGACCACCTTAAGACCACCGTACAAAGACTGACATCAGTTAATGGAACTTGCCATTGAACGGCTGACGTCAAGTGCCGATGTAAGGAGGCTTGTGATTGGTCGGATTGTTCGGCGATGCAGCGCTGTGATTGGTGGAGCCAGTTTAGATTATTGTGATTTATTCATCCGCATTTATTCATCTTTATTCATTAATTTATTCATGGTTGTTTTGAGTGACGTGTGACGGACATTTCCGTTGATGGTTCAATATGTGGACGGTTACCGTGCATGACCATTATCGTTTACGACCGTTATCGTGCATGACTGTTATCGTTTAAGACCGTCATAGTTTACGACCGTTATCGTTTACGATCGCTATAATTTACAACCGTTCTAGTGGCCGGTCGCCCCGTGAAAATAAACTGTTTCGCCGTTTTTATCAGATGTTTTACGGATTTTTGGTGTTGAATTTGAATGAAAACGGTGACACGGTGTTTCTTTTCACGTGCCGACCGGCCACTGAAACGCCGGTAATACCGGTAACGGTAATTTTTCTAACAGTGTACGAACGTTATCGTTTACGACCGTTATCGTGTGCGAACATTATCGCTTACGACCGTTATAGTTTACGACCGTTATCGTGCATCACCGTTATCGTTTACGACCGTTATATCATTTATGACGGTTACCGTGCACTAATAACCGTTACCAAGCAAGTCGTGGCAGTTACAAGACTGTGTTACGTCATGCGTTACGTCGTAATTAAGTCACGTAAAGCTCTTCACCGTGCGTTACACTTTACGTCATTACGCCGTTCGCTGTACGTAACTTCTTAACATTTCGTAACTAACGGCAACGTTTCAAGCAACAAGCGGAAGTGCATTATCATATATTAATAAGTTATTTGAGAACTGTAATAATTAAATCGGTATTAAAGTACTAAAAAGTTATACTGGGACTTGTATTATATATCGAAAGATTAACAATTGATACTGAAAATTATATTAATTTAAGCTTTATCACAAGCATACCGAGCGATTTTAAAGCGATATTGAATATCTATCAATTAAGTCTGAGAAATATTATGTCATATTAAATCAAAATATTCAAATTGCGTAGTAAAAGTATATATATATTAAATTACGCAACACACAACAAATGTTCAGATCTACTGTATATTATTTAAATAAATTAGGAATATTTACCAATTACTCATGAGTTTAATAGTCAACAAAGCAGTATGAAATAGTCAATAAATAGCCCTGAGAAGTACATTAATTAAGGCTGATGATGTCAACACAGGCGGCCAGGGGTGGCCGGCCATAATCCGCCGATGTTTGCGTCAATAAAGACGCGCGGCGCGACGCGTGCCGGTCGCCGGATTACCTGCTGAGCCGCCGTAATGAACTGCCCGGCTCTGAGCGGCTCTGAACGGCTCTAAACGGCTCTGGGCTGCTCTGACGGCTCTGGGTTGCTCTGAGCGGCTCTGGGCTGTTCTGAACGGCTCTGGGCTGCTCTGAGCGGCTCTGAACGGCTCTGAGCAGCTCTGAGCAGCTCTGAGCCGCTCTGGACTGCTCTGAACGGCTCTAAGCGGCTCTGAGCGGCTCTGAGTACGTGGCCCTTGGCAGCTCTGTCCGGCTCTGAACTGCTCTGAAATTTTCTGGTCTCTTTAGATTGCTCTGCCTTGCTCTGGGCTGCACCAAATTGCTCTTATCGTCCCTCACCACTCTTCCCTCACCGTCCCTCACCACTCTCCCCTCAATAACCCTCACCGCCCCTCACTCGCCCCTGGGTCCCCGGCCCTCGCAGTTCACTTGATCTTCAAACAATTGACTTGGCGGTCCACAGGCGACACGTGCCGAGGGGAGGAGAGGAGTGTGGGGTGGGGCAAAAGAGGGACAAGAAATAAGTGAGGGCAGGGTGAGGGTAGGGTGAGGGTAGGGTGAGGGTAGGGTGAGGGTAGGGTGAGGGTAGGGTGAGGGCGAGCAGAAAATAGAACAAGCACGAAAGTAAAGACAATGTTCGGGTTAATACGCTTAATTTAAAGATAATATTTACATTTTATCATGAGGCTTACGCCATCCTCTCTATAATCTGTCTTTCTCTTCCCCCACCCATTCCCTCACTCTTCCCTCACTGTCCTATCCATCCTCACTACCCTCTTTCTCCTCATTCCCCTCACTCCCTTCACTACCCTCACCCTCACTCCCCTCACTCCCCTCACTCCCCTCACTCCCCTCACTTCCCTCACTAAATGATGCCCCGAGGGCAAGGGATGCGCAGCGCACGTGCCTGTACACGGGGAAAGTACTGGCCGCCAGTACATCAGGCTAATATTACATGCTAATATTGTGTGCTAATACACATGGCTAATATTATGTGCTAATATTATGTGCTAATATTATGTGCTAATATTATATGCTAATATTATATGCCAATGTTTTATGCTAATATACATGGCTAATATTTTATGTTAATATACATGGCTAATATTATACGCTACTTTCCTCATGTAAAGGAATACTTGCTTCTTAATTGTCAAGTACCGAGGAGCGGCGCTTGAAATACAAAATGTTAGCTTTCTATTAAAATAATTTATTTATTATTCAAAATTCATTTCTTATCTTATTTATTGATATTATTTTGATTATTAATTTTATAATGTTACTTTATTAATTATGGTCTGCGGTAAGCGGGCACTAATTACTTAGTTATGGTAACAACAATCAGTCGACTGCACTCAAAGAAAATAATTAGTCACATTATCCAAATAGTGCCAGCAATGATGCACCATATTTATGAGTTATGATAAATTAAGTAAAATAAATAAGTTATGAGGCTAATATTATATGCACTTATGCACCATACCAAGCAGAGTTATGAAGACTAATTAAAAAACTGTATCAATATTTGAGACAAGTCTCGTTAATTTCTTTGAGTGATGATTGGCTCGCGTCACGTGATCCGCCGCCGCCAATCAAACGTTGGCCACGTGACGCCATGACAGATCCCTCTTAATGAGGGCCTTGTGAGTAACTCTGTGAGGGCCTTGTGAGTAACGCTGTGAGAGCCTTGTGAGTAACGCTGTGAGGGCCTTGTGAGTAACGCTGTGAGGCCTTGTGAGTAACGCTGTGAGGGCCTCGTGAGTAACGCTGTGAGGCCTTGTGAGTAACGCTGTGAGGCCTTGCGAGTAACGCTGTGAGGGCCTTGTGAGTAACGCTGTGAGGCCTTGTGAGTAACGCTGTGAGGGCCTCGTGAGTAACGCTGTGAGGGCCTTGTGAGTAACGCTGTGAGGCCTTGTGAGTAACGCTGTGAGGGCCTCGTGAGTAACGCTGTGAGGCCTTGTGAATAACGCTGTGAGGCCTTGTGAGTAACGCTGTAAGGGCCTCGTGGGTAACGCTGTGAGGGCCTTGTGAGTAACGCTGTGAGGGCCTCCTTGTGAGTAACGCTGTAAGGGCCTCGTGGGTAACGCTGTGAGGGCCTTGTGAGTAACGCTGTGAGGCCTTGTGAGTAACGCTGTGAGGGCCTCGTGAGTAACGCTGTGAGGCCTTGTGAGTAACGCTGTGATGGCCTCGTGAGTAACGCTGTGAGGGCCTCGTGGGTAACGCTGTGAGGCCTTGTGAGGGTGAGGCCTTGTGAGGCCTTGTAACGCTTGTGCAGTGGGTGCGGTATAGGCGTGATATAGGCGTATTAAAGACGCAATATGAGATTGGCGATTTATAGGCACGTTATAGGCGTTTTTAAGGTGTGTTTAAGGCGTGGTATAGGCGTCTTAAAGGCATATTAACCATGTACAATACGCGAGGTATTGGCGATTTATAGGCGTGTTTAAGGCGTGGTATAGGCGAGAGGGTGTCAAAAATTAGATTGTGTTTGCGGGCGCTTAAAAATGCTTTACAATCTGTGAGTGCTGCGACGCCTCTTGAACTCTTTAATGAGAGTGAGTGAGGGCTAAGTGGTTAATGAGAATGAGTAAGGGCTAAGTGGTTAATGTGTTTACGGGGAGGGAAAGGAGGGAATGGAGGGAAGGAAACATTAGGAAGAAAAATAAGTTTAAAGGGTTACACGGGCAGCTGTACGCGCTGAAGATTATTAGTGCCAATCTGTGGCAAATTAAGACTTTATATTAATTTTCCTATATTATTAATAATTTAACATATTATTAACATATATTATTAATAATTTATTACTTAAATTAATTTAAAATTACCACTTTACACTAATTTAATAATTAATTATTATTACTTTATATATATTTATATTAAATTAATTTGTTATACTGTCACTTATCTGTACACGTTCAGATTATATATATATACTACTGCACTCACACATTATTACACCCACACGCACATATACGTGGCAATACTCAGCCTTGTTCCGTGATGACGTGTTGACGTGTTGACGTGTTGACGTGTTGACGTGTTGACGTGTTGACGTGTTGACGTGTTGACGTGTTGACGTGGTGACGTGTTGACGTGTTTGTTGACATGTTGACGTGTTGACGTGTTGACGTGTTGACGTGTTGACGTGTTGACGTGTTGACATGTTCACGTGTTGACGTCAATCCTTAGCTTGACCCAAAACTTATCTTCCATATCCTTCTAAGGATTCGTCTGTACCTTAGAATAATACCTACCTATATTATAAACGGAATTATATGTGATTATATTTTATACAGAAATTATACGTATACTTACATTATACACGGAAATTATACGTCGGTTTTCCCGGTATATAAAGGGCGCAAATAAGCAATAATACTTAGCATGAATGAAGGCAATTCAGAAACTAGGAAGTCTTGGTCCACGCGGTGTACTGGTGACGTGGGTATGGTGATGGTATTGCTCTTCCTGGATCTTACTCAGCCATACATGTGGAAAAACTACACAAGCATCTAACATCCATACATCCACTCAAACATTGAGCCATTCAGCCACACAGACAATCAGCCACTCAGTCACACAGCCACACAGTCACTCAGTCACTCAGTCACTGAGTCACTCAGCCACACAGCCACACATGTAGTCACTCAGCCACTCAGCCACGCAGTCACTCAGCCACTCAGCCAGTCATCCACACAGCCAATCAGCAACACAGTCACACAGCCACACAGGCGTGTGTGTGACAGGAGTTTGTGTAGCCTGTTATTAGTGAGGCAAATCATGCCTCCTGTTGCGCCTCATTCAACAACTGTTGACTCCTGTTGCGAGGCTAACTGCCGCACTGTTGCCAGCATACCGATCGATTAATTCTACATGATATCTACGCTGAATCTGCATGTTGAACTGTTTCATCTGTTGAACTGTTGAATCTGTTGAACTGTTTCATCTGTTGAACTGTTTCATCTGTTTAAGTGTTTCATCTGTTGAACTGTTTCATCTGTTGAACATGTTTGACTGTTGAAATTGTCGAACAGTCAAAATTCTGAGTTGATGAATATGTTCAATTGATGAAGCTTCTGAATCTGTTGGACTGTTTAATGTGATAAACTGTTGAACCTGCCGAACTGTTGTACCTGTTGAACTATTAAAGCTGTTGAACTGTTGTATCTCTTGAACTTGTAAATATGTTCAACTGTTGAATCCACTGAGCTGATGAAGCATCTAAACAGCAGAATTCATAGTAGGGTTCTTGCCATGAAATAGTTGAACAGTAACTATGTTCAACTTTTTTTTTTATTTAATCGTCGAAATTGAAATGAATTTGTTCCTGTTGATTGTTCACTACTGTTAGCGCCTGTTGATCAGCCCTGCTGTTTAACTGTTGAATTTCGGTGCTAAGCATTTTATTAATCAAAGTAATTTTGATATGAATTTAGGTGAATGAGGGGAGGTGAATGAGGGGAGGTGAATGAGGGGAGGTGAATGAGGGGAGGTGAATGAGGGGAGGTGAATGAGGGGAGGTGAATGAGGGGAGGTGAATGAGGGGAGGTGAATGAGGGGAGGTGAATGAGGGGAGGTGAATGAGGGGAGGTGAATGAGGGGAGGTGAATGAGGGGAGGTGAATGAGGGGAGGTGAATGAGGGGAGGTGAATGAGGGGAGGTGAATGAGGGGAGGTGAATGAGGGGAGGTGAATGAGGGGAGGTGAATGAGGGGAGGTGAATGAGGGGAGGTGAATGAGGGGAGGTGAATGAGGGGAGGTGAATGAGGGGAGGTGAATGAGGGGAGGTGAATGAGGGGAGGTGAATGAGGGGAGGTGAATGAGGGGAGGTGAATGAGGGGA
>NW_025938894.1:27485-32208 GCF_000764305.2 Hyalella azteca | reverse complement strand
ACACAACTCAACACACAACTCAACACACAACTTAGCACAACTCAACACAACTCAACACAACTCAACACACAACTCAACACAACTCAACACAACTCAACACACAACTCAACACACAACTCAACACACAACTCAACACTCAACTCAACACACAACTCAACACACAACTCAACACAACTCAACACACAACTCAACACACAACTCAACACACAACTCAACACAACTCAATACACAACTCAACACAACTTAACACACAACTCAACACACAACTCAACTCACATCTCAACACAACTCAACACACAATTCAACACACAACTCAACACAATTCAACACACATTGCGGCTGTGTGGCTCATTAAGGAAAGACTTTAATGAGTTGTCTGACGCCAGCGAATTAGCAAACTTCTAATGAGCTCCTGAGCTTTATAATCCTGTGAGGGACCGCCCTCACAAGAGGGTTACCCTCACATAGTTCGGTGAGGGCTGTGAGGCACGTAAGGATATTCAGTGGTTACAAATATTTATAGTTCATTAAATTTTTAAATAATTAATAAAAATATATTATATTTTATGTATATTATATGTATATATATACATATATTATATATATATATATCATACATTTTGGGGCGGGCATATATGTGAGTAATTTGAGGCGTATAGGATATAAATATATATAAATAAGTATTGATAAATATATAAGGAGGGCCAGCGTTTAAAACGGACGATCTAAGTTCAACAATACAAGTTCCTAAAGTACAAAGTTAACAGTGCAAGTTTTTAGTAAATTATACAATATAACCGGAGTATAGGAGATAATCCGGCGTATAGGAGATCAGGCGTCTAGGAAAGCGACACTTGGTCACTCTAAATCCTATATATCTTACTCCTCCTATTGATCCTGTAGTAACAGACCCTGCCTAGTCCATGCTCAAACCCATTGCCTAGTCCCTCTTCAATTTATTGATCGTACTAGATATATTTAAAACTCTGTATATAGTCTATACTAACGAGTCTATATGGAAGCCTACATACGATATTTCTAAAGCCATATAGTGGCCTGTATAATCTATATCAAAAGATAGATGCCATTAGATATATTTCAGCGTCAGTATATCTTATACGAACAGGTATATGAAGGCCCATACCATAAATGCCCTATAAAGGGCTATAAAGGTGCATGGGCTATAATGGTCTATAAAGGTTATGTGTTAAGGGGTAATGTGTCCGTGGGCTGAGAGGTGTAGGGTCTACTTAACAGACCTTAACAGTATAGGGTCTACTTAGCAGACCTTCGCTCGGTGTGGTCTTTATGTCTGTACAAGACCACGTCTTAAGAGGCTCGTCTTACAGCTCCCATGTCTTTATATAGAAATCTTATATAATACCTATATATATATACAGATATAAAGCTCTCAGGACGTACAATGGAGATAAATGCTTCTATATATAGTGTAGCTTTTTATTATACACTTAAAATATCATCAAATTTGTCAGGGAATTTTTTTGGGAAAATTTTTTTTGCCCTTTCAAAATATTTTTTATGAATAAGAGATTCCTCGAATTTTTCACACGAATTTTTATTTTTTCATTAAAGCTGCTGGAAAACCAGGCCGGTCATTCATCATTTTTTAATCTAATGATAAAAATATGTTTAAACTTATTTAAAAATGATAATAAATAATTAAACAATGAATGTAGAATGAATATTTCGTGAATGCAATAACACGTATATAGATAATTAGCTAACATGAAAGATATCTGAATAATGATAATATTAATGAATAATGATTATATTAATAATATATAAGGCACTGGTTCTTCAATGTTGTTCTCGATTTTATATAATAATCTATTTAAGAATGAATAATAACAAATATATTATGAACGTAGCATGAATAACTTGAACGTTTTATCTCTTTAAATTATCGGTGCTTTTCGACACATGAATTAAATTCATCTAAATAATGTAAACATTGAAATTATGTATGAATAATATGTTATACAAATGATGCATGTATCATTGATATGATGTATGAATAATTCATCATTGAATATAAATGATGTCCGCATAGCGCGTGAATATCATTACGCTGATAATTTCATGCAAGTTAAGTATAATGATATTAATGATAGATAAGAACTGCGCTATAGTGATATTAATGATAGATAAGAACTGCGCTATAATGATATTAATGATAGATAAGAACTGCGCTATAATGATATTAATGATAGATAAGAACTGCGTTATAGACGTGGCTATAGCATCCATCATTGACATGACGGCCTATATATATGACTCTTGTTGGTGCACTCAAGAAAATTAGTGGGTAGCATTGTCCCAGTATAGTGACACACTCTCTGTACGTAGTGAAACTGCGTCAGGATGACTCACACAGGAGCGATAAGTGCATCGCGATTTGAACAAGCCTCACTCGTTTTCTCAGTGCTGTTGTTGTTGTTGTTGCTGTTGCTGCTGTTGCTTTTGTTGTTGCTGTTGCTGCTTGAACCGTTGTCGTTATTGTTGTTGCAGATGTTATTGTTATTATAGTGCTGTTGTTATTGGTGCTGTTATCGCCAACTATGCTCGCGATCTTTGTTCTTTCTTTCACAAACCATTCTATTATTCATTCAAATAACCATTATATATATCATTTAGTGAATCATTGTTATTGCTGTTGACACGAAATTATCAGTGCATGAATCATTCCATCAAACATTCCATCAAATATTCCATCAAATACAATCATTCTATTAAATATTCGCTCTTCCATATCATTGAAGAAGAGGAATGATGGAAGAGAGCAGCCATGTAGGGAGAGAGGGGCAAACTTCCCCTCAAAATGCAGGGTTTGTGAGGGATTAAAGATGGAGGAGTGACGCCCCACTCACATCATCCCACTCATCACACCCCACTCATCACACCGCACTCATCACACCCCACTCATCACACCCCACTCACACCCCACTCGCCTGATGCAGGATTATTGCCGGCATCATTGCGATGAATTACGAGGCTGATGATGTCGCTGCAAATAATCAACTAAGAGCAACTGACATGAAAAAACAGCATCAGAGTAAATAGCAGCAGCCCATAATAGCAGTTTTGTTGATAACAGTGTTATCTATTGATAAATGTAACTACAATTAATAGCATTAGCTGCTATTAATAACAGCAACTGAGGGAAGAGAGGCAGGAGGAGCAGGAAGAGAGGCAGGAGGAGCAGGAAGAGAGGCAGGAGGAGCAGGAAGAGAGGCAGGAGGAGAAGGAAGAGAGGCAGGAGGAGCAGGAAGAGAGGCAGGAGGAGCAGGAAGAGAGGCAGGAGGAGCAGGAAGAGAGGCAGGAGGAGCAGGAAGAGAGGCAGGAGGAGCAGGAAGAGAGGCAGGAGGAGCAGGAAGAGGGGCAGGAGGAGCTCTCTTCGCTCTTATTGATTTGCTGCGGCCACTTGACGGCGCTCTTGTTTGCTGCTGTTGTTTTCTTCTGTTTATGTTGTTGATGTTGTTGTTGATGTTGGTATTGTTGCTGTTATTGTTGTTGTTCATATTGTTGTTGTTGTTGTTGTCGCTGTTGCTGTTGTTTATGTTGTTCTTATTGATTTTTCTGTTTATATTGTTGTTGTTGTCATGGCGCTTGATTATACAAGGCGCAAGTATTAGCTTATAATATTAGCGGCAAGTTCTTTTTACTTCAAATGTCAGATTGATTTTTTATTATTTTAGCCAAAATGTTTGATAATTTTGATAAAATTGATTATTAGAAATACAAATTAATTATTTTACTTCCAATTTATTGCTCGATATTTGAAGTGAAAAGTACTATCAGCTAATACTTGCTGTGTAAGCAGCTTTATTGTTGCTGCTGTTATTGTTGTTGTTTTCACTGTTGATGTTGCTGCTAGTTTGCTGTTGTTGATATTGCTGTTTGAATCGTTGCCACGACGACATTGATTAGGAATTAGTTTTCCTTAGGGTTTCTAGAAATTTATTAGCGATATTGAAAATTTTGTGTTTTATCTCTCGATCGTCAATCGCTTTAATTGGAGGAGTTGTTTAAATTAAAAAGCCACTGCGGTTTAAAAAAATTAAAAGCCTCTACGGTTGGTTTCCGTATAGTGGCTTAATTTTAGGTACGTATTAAGTCCTCGTATGAATAAGTAAGTTTACGGCAAAATTCGTACAGGTAGAGGGTTGTAATGAAACATCGGAACATTTCATATTAAATTATAAGATTAAAGTTCACATCATACGTAAAAAATCTCTAGTACATGAAAAAGAAAGTCCGAACACCATCAAAATTGAGAACCTATCAGCTAACATCACTAAAATCTTCTACTTTTATTATCAGAAACTGTATTATTTTGAACCGTAGAATGCTCCCGTATAATATGTTACGACTCCCGCAACGACCGTATCTCACGCGCGCATTTGCAGCCGTATTTCTAGGGGCCGTACAGCAGCTGTAGCCGCCCGTTGTCAGCCGTATTCCCAGTGGCCGTACAGCAGCTGTAGCCGTAGGGTCTCTCAGATGCAGATGTCTCACGGTCAGTCTGGCCGTAGGTTTCTTGTAACGACCGTACTAAGTGGTGTCGTCTTCATCATTGATTATAACCACGTCACCACGTCACCACGTCACCACGTCACCACGTCACCACGTCACCACGTCACCACGTCACCACGTCGCCACGTCACCACGTCACCACGTCACCACGTCACCACGTCACCACGTC
>NW_025938894.1:6598-26696 GCF_000764305.2 Hyalella azteca | reverse complement strand
TACAATATCCCCTGTTGTGCTGTTACAATATCCCCTGTTGTGCTGTTACAACAGCCCCTGTTGTGCTGTTACAATATCCCCTGTTGTGCTGTTACAACAGCCCCTGTTGTGCTGTTACAATATCCCCTGTTGTGCTGTTACAATATCCCCTGTTGTGCTGTTACAATATCCCCTGTTGTGCTGTTACAATATCCCCGGTTAGCCATAGGGAAAGTAACTGAAATGTTAGGCATGATCACCGTGGAGTTTTCTGGTTATCATTAGTTTGCTCTAAAATAAAACCCTGTTGGGGTTCTGTTTTGGCTCTATTGGGGCTTTCTTAAGGGCATTAATGGCTTTGTTAGCGCTATGATCGGCACTTATTAATTAATTTATTAATTACAATTAATCACAATTAATTATTCAATTGTAGCACTACTACTAACCTCGATAGTAACATTAATTTATATGCCGCATTTCTACCCTATTACTATATATATTATATCTCATTCTATATATAGTTATATCTATCATAATTTATAGCAACTTTCTCTCAATGTCTCTATGAATTTTTCTCTTCATTCTTCACACCGTAAATGGTTTTCGAAAACAAATGAACTTACATAAAATACCCACAAAAAATAAAAAGATACAGTTAAATTTGGTACGCCAATATACAATTACACTTAGTACGCCAGTATACAACACAATATATTGTATCGAGCTTTACTTTTTTCAGTGATTCAGAAGGTTGCCAGATGATAAAGGACGATAGGAACGACGATAGCAGATGATGGATGCGATGATAATGGATTATAAGCCAATGGTACCATGATAAGGTCGATAATAGTAGATGATAGCGGCGATAATAGCGGATGATATGAGCCATGTTAGTGGATGATAGGAGCGATGATGGTGACACGAATGGCTGCGTGCGTAACACCGCGCGTAATGCGCAACTAACGCGCGTGTGAACGCATGCCATGCGCAGCACGTTGTGCTGAGGGAGTGCTGAGGGAGTGCTGAGGGAGTGCTGAGGGAGTGCTGAGGGAGCGCTGAGGGAGTGCTGAGGGAGTGCTGAGGGAACATTCAGTGAACACCGCAGCAAATGAGCCGCAAGATCAGAGGGATCAACAGGAGAGCTGATCGCGGTTTGGAGAGAGGGGAAAGGGAGGGGAAAGAGAGGGGGAAGAGAGGAGAAAAAGAGGGGAAAGAGAGAGGGAAAATATGGAGAAAGTGATAGGGAAAAAGAGGAGGAAGAGATGGGAATGGAGAGGGTAAAAAGAGGGGGAATAAAGAGGGTAAGGACTGTAGGGAACGAAAGCAAGAAGGTGAGGAAAAAATGGGATGAATAATAAATACGTAAAGAGAGGTGAAATGAGAGGAAAAAGAGAGGGGAAAGAGAAGGTAAAAAGAGGGGGGGAAAGAATAGGAAATAAAGGGGAATATTGCGGTGGGAATATTTTGAAAGGAAAGGGCAAAATAGCAGCTGATGAAGAGGTAATGAAATTAGGGAATAGAAAGAAAGGGTATGAGAGAATGTGAAGGTAATATGAGGAGGGAGTTTTTTGAGACGTGGAAGGGAAGAAAATGGGGAAAAAAGGAAAAATAGAGAATGAGAAAGTGAGGGGAAAATCGAGGTGAGTGTGACAAGAGGCAAAAGAGGGTAAAGATAAGGATAACGCAGTGAGAGGGTAAAGATAAAGATAATGCAGTGAGAGGGTAAAGATAAGGATAATGCGGTGAGAGGGTAAAGATAAGGATAACGCAGTGAGAGGGTAAAGATAAGGAGGATGCAGTGGGAGGGTAAAGATAAGGAGAATGCAGCGAGAGGGTAAAGATAAGGATAATGCGTTGAAAGGGTAAAGATAAGGATAATGCAGTGAGAGGATAAAGATAAGGATAATGCAGTGAGAGAGTAAAGATAAGGATAATGCAGTGGGAGGGTAAAGATAAGGATAACGCAGTGAGAGGGTAAAGATAGTAATGATATAGTGTTGATGGTGATGATGGTAATGATGTAGTGTTGATGGTGATGATGGTAATGATGTAGGCCCCTCCCCAGGTGTGGTTCCAGAACCGTCGCGCCAAGTGGCGGCGGCAGGAGAAGATGGAGGCCGCGCAGTACCGCCTGCATGAGGGTGGCCTGGGGCTGCTACATCGCCCCCCTACTGCCCTCGACCACCTCCTGCCCCCCCTCCTGCCCCCTCTGCCTCCCCACCACCCCCTTCACCACTCCACACATCTTACCGGCTCCAACCCGGCACTAAACGGCCTTAACACGGCCATGAACGGCCTTAATCCGCCTTTAAACGGCCTGAGTACAGCCATGAACGGCTTAAATTCGCCTCTAAACGGCCTTAATACGGCCATGAACGGCTTTAATTCTGCCATGAACGGCTTCCTGGCAGCCCATCATTCAGGGTATCCCTCATACCTCCCCCCTCCCTCCTCCTCCCCCCATCACCTCACATCCTCCCCCATCTTCTCCCCCAACATCTCCCCCGCCGCCATATCGTCTGCCAGCATCGTGGCGGCGGCGGCGGCCGCCGGCATCCCCAACGGCTTCTCCAGGACCCCCAGGCAGGGGGATGGGGGTCCCTCTGCCCCCCTCTCCCCTGAGGGGTTGGGGGAGACATCCCTCACTCCTCCAGGACTCCCCCAGGAGGATTTCAGGTCCACATCCATAGTGGCCCTGAGGCTGAGGGCGAGGGAACATCTCGAGTCATCCACGGCCATGGTGTGAGCCATGTGGCTGATGGCCAGCCATGTGGCTGATGACCAGCCACGTGGCTGATGGCCAGCAATGTGGCTGATGACCAGCCATGTGGCTGATGGCAAGCCTTGTGGCTGATGGCAAGCCATGTGGCTGATGGCCAGCCATGTGGCTGATGACCAGCCACATGACTGACGCACAGCCATGTGGCTGATAAGTTAATAAAATCATTACAACGGTATAAATAATGTATAGTAATTGTACATCGTAAGTTAATCTATGCATAATAAAAAATACTCGTGACACCGACGATGGACTGCAATTAAGAAAAATATTACCGATTTTCATTTACTGTAAATAGGTTCATTATTGTACTGTAAATACACTTATTATTGAACTGTATATATATTTTATAGTTGAAATTGGCCCGTGACTGCACCAACCCTATAGACTATATATACACTGACTAATTATTGCTAAAATAGACTGTATCTTGACTAATTAATGCTAAAAATGGTAGACTGCACACAAAGTATTATTCATAGACTAACTATTATCAATGAACATTGACCGCGCGTGACAATAGACTATACATAGACTGATTATTGACTGTTATAAGCAACGATTGTATATACTTTATGTGTACAGTTTATTCTCTTCTGTGTACCTAGCAATAATATAGGCAAGTAACAACCAATAACCTCGGCAAGTAACAACCAATAACCTCGGCAAGTAACAACCAATAACATCGGCAAGTAACAACCAATAACCTCGGCAAGTAACAACCAATAACCTCGGCAAGTAACAACCAACAATTGATGAGACTACACTCAATGATATAAGTGGGACTGTCATCAAATAGCGATGCACTTTATACACTTGAGTGAGTCATCCTGACTCAGTTTGGCCCAGCAAAAGGGCGTATCAGTGCTACGTCCGCTCTCTGCCTGCTTGTTCTATGGATAAAAAAGTGTGTCGCTAATGGGACAATATAACACATTCATTTTTCTGTGTGTGAAGGAGGGACGCTGACGTATGACCATAATTTTCAATAGGGTAGTCGGGTTAAAATATCTGACTTCCAGCTAACCAAATATATACAATAATAAACCTCTACTTTTTCGGCTCTAAACATTAATAAAATATTATTTATATAACTTGATGGTAGTTTTATCGCTGGCCACCGAAAAGTGTACGTAGGCATCTTAAGTTCGCTATCCGACAATTCAACATGTCTGAGATTAAAACAGTCATTTAAATTTCCCATGAAACAATAATGAAGTCTTAATAAAACTATTGTAAGTCATCAGTCGTTTTATTGCCAAAAACTTACGACAAGTATGAGAAAGTAATCTAATATAAACTAAATTACCTGATAAAATAATTTCCAATTTATAGTGAAAATATCAAGAAATACCGTTATACTTTTTATCAAAACATATTATTAACCAGAAGCGGCAGGTGCTAATACATAAATAAATATCTTGAACACACTAATATATAAACAATCTGCTTTGCTATAAACAATGCGGATTAATTGTTTCTAAATAAATTAAAATATTCGAAATGATATGAAAAAACTTCAGAAAATTTAGTTTCTATTCAACAAAGGCAATATAAGCCTCATTCCTCCCCCTCGTCCCACCCCACTCCTCTTCCTCTCTGTTCTATTATTCTCTCTGTAATTCCATCGTCTTTCTCTCCCTCTCCTTCCCCTTTTAACTTCCCTGCTCCAAAGTGTAACATCTTTAGCACTTCCCCTTTCAGAAACCCCCCCTCCCACTCTCCTCCTCCTTTACAGCCCCTTTCCCCTCCATCCTTCCACCTGCCACCCCCTCACCCCCCTCAATTAAGGCCTATGAGAGCCCAATAAAATGCTAATGAATGTTTGTCGGCGCTAATCGGCCGTTCCAATTGCCACCGCCAGTTGGCTGAGCCAAGGCTGCCACCGCGCTCCAGGCTCAGCCATAATCAGCCTTAAAGACCTGTGGCATAAGGTGGTATTTCCCGTACCGCGCCACGCCACCTGCAATACCTTGCATTTCCCTCGGTTCCTGACACTCGAAAATAGCCCGTCTGTACCAGCGAATAAGGGAGGTATTTGCATGTGATTCTTGCGAGTATAATAATGGTTTCGGCAAATGGTTGAGTTGCCACAGACAAACCATTATTGCCATCACAGGCGATAATAGTTTGAGCGTTAGCCCTAATGCGTCTATGAAGTGTTTAAACGTTGGCTTCTGAAGGTTCGGGGGAAAGCGCTGATTTCAATCAAAAATTAATTATACTCAGGTAATGTATTTGAAATTTTAGTTATCAGAAAATTATTTTATCTTCTAAGGTGATCACTTTATCTCCAGAAATATTACGCATTCATAGTTTCAAGCCTCGAAGCCTATTTTGAATGTTCATGAATTTTTTACACAAATTCCTTCTGTGAACTTGCAGTTTTGATTCCACTTCACAATGCAAAAATTAGCTCTTGCAAAAAAAAAAATTAAGGAAAATTGGATCTTGAGTCTAAAGTAGCTGGAACTAAAAAGGTACTAAAAATTCATTTCTAATTTAACAAATTTCTAACATCATCGAAGAAACCGTTAGTATTTAAATAAAAACTGGCATTTTTTATTAAACATGCCCAACACATGCCTATACCCAAAACATGCCCAACACATACCCATCATATGTCCAATATATGCCTAGTATATGTCAAATATATGCCAATCACATGCCCAATATATGCCCATTATATGCCCATCACATGCCCAGCATATATCCAACATGTGTCCCAAAACAGCATCCCAATGTTCATGACGGCGAGAATAGTTTAGTCTGTGCTAAAATTGTCCACCTGAGTTCTGATTTCAACCAAGTGCTCAGTAGGTATGAGTCGGTGGCACAGTTTTTCTCTCTCTCTCGCGCCGAAAAATATAAGCTAAAAATATTTATTCACGAAAACCTTAGCGCTCTATAGAGGGCGAGGTTTAATTTGGTGAAATAAATATATTATCTTTACTCAGCGCATCATACTCCACTCAAACCACCACTCACACAATACCACTCACACACCACCACACACACAACACCACTCACACACCACCACTCACACAACACCACTCACACACCGCCACTCACACACCGCCTCTCACACACCACCACTCTCACAGCACCACTCACACACCCCCACTCACACACCACCACTCACACACCACCACTCACACACCACCACTCACACACCACCACTCACACACCACCACTCACACACCACCACTCACACTTCACCACTCATACACCACCACTCACACACCACCACCACTCACACACCACCACCACTCACACACCGCCACTCACACACCGCCACTCAAACAACACCACTCACACACCACCACTCACACTCCATCACTCACACAACACCACTCACACACCTCCACTCACACACCACCACTCACACACCACCTCTCACACACCACCACTTACACACTACCACTCACACACCACCACTCACACACCACCACTTACACACTACCACTCACACACCACCACTCACACACCACCACTCACACACCACCACTCACACACCACCACTCACACACCACCACTCACACACCGCCACTCACACACCACCACTCACACACCACCACTCACACACCACCACTCACACACCACCACTCACACACCACCACTCACACACCGCCACTCACACACCGCCACTCATTTTACTATAAATGCACTCGCTAAAGCACGTGCTACGAAAAATAAGTTATCCACGCGATTGCGTGATTGACAAATAACCGATGATGCAAATCGTCACTCGATTACCCTCACATTTAATGGCAATCTAAGGGGAGAGAAGATCAAGCCGAGTGAGGGTAAACCCTCGAGTGCTTCCCTCAGTCCTTCCCTCGCCGGCAATTACCTCTGCATTCAAAGAAAGAAAGAAAGAAAGAATGGTGGAGGTAATAACAGGAGCGTCAGCTGTTCAACAACAGCTGTTATTGCTGCACCAGCATCGCGTCTGCTGTTATTGATGTCTCCTAGAGCCTCCTGCTCTTATTTTAGTAACAGAAGCTTACTTGTAGGGCAAAATGTTACTTGTGTAACAAAATGTTACTTATGTTACAAAATGTTACTTATGTAAGAAAATGTTACTTTTGTAACAAAATGTTATATATGTAACAAAATGTTACTTTTGTTACAAAATGTTACATATGTAACAAAATGTTACTTATGTAAGAAAATGTTACTTATGTAAGAAAATGTTACTTTTGTAACAAAATGTTACATATGTAACAAAATGTTACTTATGTAAGAAAATGTTACTTTTGTAACAAAATGTTATATATGTAACAAAATGTTACTTGTGTAATAAAATGTTACTTATGTTACAAAATGTTACTTTTGTAACAAAATGTTACATATGTAACAAAATGTTACTTATGTAAGAAAATGTTACTTGTGTAAGAAAATGTTACTTTTGTAACAAAATGTTACTTTTATAACAGAATTTTTTTCCAAGTAACAGATTTTTTAAACTCCTGAATGCAATTTAAATATCATTTTTATCTATTTAGCAGATTAATTTTAAAGAAACAGAACGCTATCAAAAGAACGAAACTTTTTTGAGTAAAAATGTATGTTGGGAGCGAATTTCTGTTATATACGTTGTTTAAAAACTTTATTTACATCAATTTTGTTACTAACGCGTTGTTTATTGAAGGGTTTTTATCTTTTTGCTTTAATAGTTCGTGGAAGCAGATTCTAATACAAACTTTCTCGTATTATTAATTGCCGGTATTTTCCTATTTTTCATATATATTTTTCATACTTTTCTTATATAATTTCTATTGGAAACTCTTTGCAAAATGGCGACCGTTAGATGATTCTGGATTGTTGTAGAAATTTGGGATTTAAATTTTTTTAAATCCTTTTAAATGTAAATTTTTAAAAATAAATTTTTTAATTTACATTTTTTTAGGATTTAAATTTTTAAATTTAAATGCGATAATTACAATAAGCAATAATAATAGGTTTTGAATGAGCTTAATTACATGAAGAACCTTAATAAGATCCCCACGCCCTAATTAGATGACAGGAGGCAGTTAAGTTGTCGTCAGGTGCGACAATTGAGGCTAAATTCCTAATTAATATCCAGTCTTCTCAGAAAAATTCGGGCATATCCAATAATATTACTTAATGGGAATTAAATATTATTAAATTAATAAACAATTATTTAATTCAAATAAATTGATTGAATAATATAAATCAATCGAATAAAATAAATTAATTAAATAGAATAAATCGATTATATAAAAACAACAAATAAATAAAATGAAATGAAATATTAATATGAAATAAGTAAATTGAATAAAATAAATTTATTAAACAGAATGAATCAATCGAATAATCAAATAATAATCCTCAACCCTCTCAATCAAACTTTATAATCTTTCATCAATTTAATTGATTTTTCGGTAATCGTGATTGACACAAAATTAGATTTAATCATAATTTTTTACGTATAAATATAATGCCATTAATAAAAATAATCGTCTGCTTGCTATCTTGATTAACAATTAGTAGATTGTTTTAATCTTACTCAGAGCAAATTAATCGTATGATCACTATTGTGTTTCAATCGAGAACTTCCTGCTTAATTTCAGCCTCATTATCTCGCTAATGAGCTCGCCTACTTGAGCCTAATGAGTTGAACATGATTGCCGTTTACCAATCGACAAGAGTTAATTGCTACTTGATTGCCAGCAACTCAAGTTTTGAGGCGAACTTTATCCGAACTTGTGACATTTAACGACTCTTAAG
The DNA here is from genome assembly GCF_000764305.2 of Hyalella azteca. NCBI lineage: Eukaryota > Metazoa > Arthropoda > Malacostraca > Amphipoda > Hyalellidae > Hyalella > Hyalella azteca. Next base: position 18,184 of record NW_025938894.1, on the reverse strand, counting down.
ACGGCCACCCTACCTGTCATCCTACCCCTTGCTCCCTACTCCTATTCTGTAGGTTCCCCTAGGTCCCCCTGGAAATAACTGTTAGAAAATAAATAAGGTTCCCGCAAGAATATTTTCACTGGGAACCTTATTTCTAACAGTTATTTCCAGGGGAACCTATTTTACTGCACGTATTTCTACGGAGAGCCTTTTTTTCTAGCAACTGAGCTGTCCCGATTTCCCCTTAACTTTCCCCTACTCCCTCTACTTCCATTTCCCTTACTTTTCCCTTTACTGTCTATACCCCGCCTTCCATTTCCCTTACTTCTCCCCCTACTGTCTATACCCTGCCTTCCATTTCCCTTACTTTTCCCTCTACTGTCTATACCCCGCCTTCCATTTCCCTTACTTTTCCCCTTACTGTCTATACCCTGCTTTCCATTCCCCTCACCTTTCCCTCTACTATCTATACCCTAACTTGCCTTACCTTGCCCAATAATCCTTCTATTCTGCCCCCATTCCATTACCTTGTCCCCTATTCCACCCACCTTGGTCCTTCTCTTACCTTGCCACGATGGGAATTACACCTCTACTCCCCTTACTTTGCCCCCTACTCCCCTTACCTTGCCCCTATTCCCCTTACCTTTCCCCCTATTCCCCTTAACTTTCCCCCTATTTCCCCTGACCTTGCCCCCCCACTCCCCCTAACTTTCCCCCTACTCCCCCTACCTCGTCACCCTAGCTTTGATATTCCTCTACTTGGTCGGCATTCATATATGAACTAATCAATACTATTTTCGAATGGTTGCCTCAAAACCGAAAAGCCTTATCTATGAATTACTTTTCGAAAAATAATATAATAAAAAGAATAATAAATTGTCATAAATTCTTTTACTCACAACAATCACCATTTTTCTATAAATTTCGTATTAGTTTAATAAACAATAATTATCTGAGAAATTTTAAATGAACGTGATAATTATCAATTAGCTTGTAAAATAAACATAAACGAATTAAAGTACGTGTATTACCATCAGTTTGATGTGTTCAATATTTAAGAACGTGGCATCAGAAGCAACAGGGAATCTTTTACTACAAATAATGAACTTTTTGAAGACGAGGATGCCATATTTTCTATAAGAACCATCTGCAAGTAAAATATCGGTAAATGAAGTGCATTTTCGGTGACATGCACGACTCTTACTTGCATTTTTCCTACGCTTTCAAACTCACTAGGACCTATGCTATACCCTTATACGTATAAACCGTATCGCCTTGTCAACTAAATTATTCTCTCAAGGTGGTCATCTTCGTTTTATTACCGTGTGATTGTGACGCTTGTGTAATTGGAATTTTAAGGATACTGCAGATTTTTCAGAGTTTGTTGTTAAGATCTCGAGACTTTCGTTGTTATCCCCTCATTGATATTGTGGATAACAACGTGTAATACAATAGTATTTCTGCAAGAAAACCACTTACAAACTTGCCTTTTCCCCATAGCATCATCCTTGCCAAGTTGTAGGCAACCTGTAGCAGTTCCTTACAAGTTCTTAAAAGAAGAAAGCCAAATTTTATTGCAGCACGTTACTCAAGAAAATCAGACATCATCAAAAAACTACAAGCGCCCAAAACTGGTACAATAAAAAATTGTGATAATGAAACCTGTGTCATGAAAAATTGTGATAATAGAACATATGGCCTTCTATGGCAGCGATACTTGCATCGTACTGAGGAATGTCAGTAGCATATGCACATACAAAGAGACTCTGGTACTACCAAAACTTCGCCCATAAATAGCCAGTATGGTTATTCTTGAGTCCTCCCTCGTGTATGCGGTTGCCTTGAATATAGTCGCTGTTAAATTTCCGGTAATTCACTGATTATTTGCAAGTAACTGGTAGTTGCTAGGCGTTAGTTTACAAACTCTAATTTAATTGTGAGCTTTTGTGGCATCCGAGTTGTTTTAAAATTTAAAGGAAAAATTTTTGAACACAGAATGTAGCTCCACACAAAAAAAATTCACAAAATAATCAGCGCAGTTTGCGCCCCCATGGTTTTCATAATTTTCTAACATGAGTTATCTCGAAAAAAAAACTGGGAAAATTTAGGGTAAACGGTTGTGTATATTAAGATAATAAGGGTTCCAAAAAAACTGTTTATATTAAGACACTAAGATTTGACGAAGACAGCAGTGTTACTCACATAAATAAATAAATGAATGAAAAATAATAATAATAATAATGCAGAATAAATGACTAAAAAATCAATTTATTAGGAAGGTAATTTGCAGAATACTTCGTGCTAGCTAATGATTAAAGATTAAACTATTTTTTAACTTATAAGTAAAATTTAAAGTTTTAGGTTTTCCGAAATAAATAAAAAATTTCTCGCCACCTTCGGCGTTTCCCTCTGTGAAACCGATTTTGCGTCCACGTAAATATTCTTTAGATAAGATTCTACCATCATTACTAATATAATTTTCATACTTTACCGGTTAAATATTCTCAAATTAATTAATACATTATTCCCGTGATTCCCCACGCAGTTGAACCCAAGTTTTATTCCAGTGTGCGTAAAAAAAATTGCCACAGTAGAAGAATCGACGATTTCCCTGCAGTCTCATCGCGATTAAAATTACCCCAAAACTTATCTCCACATGGGGGCTGAAATCAAAGTCGCTTAAAACAAAAATTGTTCTCATTCATGAGCTGTGCTTTAGAATATTAATGTACACAAGCGAATTAAATTATATGAATTGCTGTCAAATCGACGTGTTCCACAACTTTAACGATCCTTCTGAAAGAACTGTTATTCTTCTATAGAAAATCATCTATTTTCGAAGACAAGGACACAATAATATTCATAACTGCCATTTTCATGCAGTATCGCTGCATTTTCGAATGACGTGCATTTTCGCAGACGCGATTCTATTTCGATAAATTATAACGTCGCACGATATAGTATAAACTCAAGATTGCCGAACATCTGGATTCAGTTTGACAAGCATTGTTTAAAATAGCATTTTTTCCTACCGGTCCAGCTCCATATTCATATTTACCCTACGCGATAACAATGACGCGCTTGAGGGCTCCAAAATTGCAAATTTGATCAAAATGCAAGTTAGGAAAATCATAAGCTACTTTGAGAGACGTAAACACGTATTTGTACTTACTGAACATATAAAATAAAATAATCATCCAGCGAAAAATTGTGAACAGTAACTAAAATATTTCAACTTGGCGAACAATTCTCCTACCATGCGATGGTATTACGATGCCCCTACATAGCTTAATTCTTATTAATTTTTCTATTGTCAATCGTGACCGTTAGTTTTTTTTACGCGCGTGCTGATCTCTTCTTCTAATTTAAGAGGCTACCACGAAATTTTCTATATATCATGCTAAGAAACTTCAGCATCGTGCCGATGTTGATCATAATATTAATCGTATACAAGTTAAAGACTTTATAATAAGCGGGGAACGCGCGGTGCGAGTCTGAAATTGAGTTGGGAGCTTAACTCCAGGAAATTTATTTAATTGTTCCTTACAACTTCATTACATCCGAATAATTGTCATTGTTCGACAGATTACTTAAACAGCAGTTAGTCAAAGTTATCTTTATATTTTTTCAGTCATATCCCCATACGTTTACCAGACGCATCACCGGGATCCATTCTGTTCTCCTATTAACGTGATTATGAATCTATTCCTACTGAATGACTAAAGAAAATAAGCCAGACCAAACGATCAGTAACTAAAACATTTGCACTTGTTGAACCACATGACCGCCTTCACATTATGATTTCATGTTGCCACACATAACTTAATTTTTAATAATTGTCTTCACCTCCTTCTTGACTTTTCTTTCTAATTTATTTATTCAGGTAAATTTGTAAGGTATCTGTGTATTAAAATTAAAGCCAGTTGTCTGAATTGAAAACTATTTGTAAAACATTGTGAATAGAAGGATGAAACGTTCAACTAAATTCTGCCCACAGAAGTGAATTGGTCATGAATAAGCGATAGTTTGCAAAGGCGGGTAAATTATATGATTAAACATTAGGTCTTTTCAACAAATTCATAGATCCATCAATGTGTCAAAATTAAAACATTACAAGAGCCAAATGTGTTATTTGACCGATTTCTGTTGACTTGACTGGACATTGAACTTACAGTATGTCAGACCTGCCACTACATATCCAAAAAATCAAAGCCTAAGCTTCATTTCTTTTCGTACCAATATCATGCATGGTTGACGACGGATTTAGTCAAGCGAACGCTAGGAATTGCTCTTGACATTTCTCTCTATTCAAATCTCTGGATGGTGTGATATTGTTTCCACCAAATTGTGGGCAAGTCTGCATGAAGGCTTTCGAAGTTTAACCAATTATCAGATCATGGAGTCGACGGTCGACGGCCATAATAACTTGCCACAGCCTAATAGAATGGAAACGTGGAAGTTTATAAGTACTTCCGCAGTAATTCACTGTTTTTTTATCTCCTAGCTTCCATATTTTTTAAGGGGTGCGTCTGCCCCAAAATAAAAAACTTTGACTTTTTCGTTTTTTATACTCATTTTAAAGCTTACATTCTGACGCATCCAACGGTACCAAAATCATCTCTGTACGTTGAATTATGCGTTCACGACAGATCGCGAAAGGGTTATAGGTGGTGGAGTTCTTTAACATTTAAGATAGGCCAAAATTACCGGCAGTCCACTTAAATAGCTAGTCTGAACACGCTGTGCTTCAGTTATCCGCCTGCAGTCGTACAGGATAGTTCTCGTGCAGTCTTTCGCACTATCCTTGACAGAAATTGAGCTCCAGTATAGTCTAGTCTTGCAACCTTGCACCCTTGAATGTCCATTTCGAAGCTCGCGCGACTTGTCGGGCTCTACTGAAAAGTTAACTTATTGTCACTGCGAACCTATCTCCTCCAAGAGTTTTGAAGCTACAACAATGAAACATATACCATTCAGACATGGACTACGTACGTACGTACAGACATGGACTACACCGATTGAACGATGACCGTTTAAATAACGTAGTTGTTTATGTCGACAAGGAGCTAAAATTTTCTAAGCATGTTGAAACGCAAGCTAACACATCCAACAAATTTCTTGGATTAATCAGACGCTCATACGAGTTCCTAGATACAGAAGCGATGAAGCAGTTGTTTGTTGCTGTCGTGCGCCCGAATCTAGAGTTTGGAAATGTTGCGTGGTCACCGAGATTTGAAAAGGACAGAGTCGCGCAACAAGGATAATTCCAGGCTTGAAGGGCAAGTCCTATGAAGAAAGATTAAAGATTATGAAGCTTCCAAGCCTCAGTTATCGACGTCTGCGTGGGGACATCATTGAAGTATACAAGTATACTCATGGTTTATACAAGGTCTTGAAGGATTACTAGAATTTGAAACAAGAACCAACACCAGGGGCCACGGCTATAAGCTAAAAAACTGCGCTGCAACTTCTCCACGCGACAAAATTTCTTCTCGCTTCGAATCACCGACATGTGGAACAGCCTCCCCGATGACATCGTTGGCGCTCCAAGTATGAACGCGTTCAAGAACAGACTAGATGAAGCTATGGAAAAATATATGTTCAGATTTTAAATGCCTAGCACCTTATCGAACCCGGTGGAAGTCGAGTAGCTATTTCAAACTTTCATCAGTCGTTAAAAGATACGGTCAAATGACACGATTTTAGATCTTCTATGAACATGGCACGAAAAGGAAAAGAATCGGCGACAGGCCACATCCAGGCCTACACTTCAGCGCCGACATCACTATGTTTATGTCAGCAACGATGCGATATCACGAAAAATCCACTAACAAGCGAAGGATCTTCTAAAGTCAGCGCCACTACAAACGAATGAAAGGTATCCGTATACGTATACTAGAGTATAAATATCCGCACGAATAATAGATGAACAGTCAAATGGAACGAGAATATTGCGTTTAATTCGAAATGAAAAATAAAATACGAAAAAAGAACAAAGCATTCCAATTCATCAGAAAATACTAGTTTGCCATGAAAATAATACACGCTGCAAAGAAAATTGCTCATTTGAGGACAGACTGCGTTGTTCAAGCACTGGCGGCGCCTGGTGTGTGTGTGTGGGAACGATGCAAGGAGTTTACGATGGTCTCTGCTAGCCTCCCGAGACCGAGAGCTCGTTTATTGCGTATAAACTATAAAAGCCCGCGCTTCCGCTCACGGCTTGCCTTCCATTTGCTGGAAAAAGGTGATTAATTGCCTATTAATAATTTAACATTATATTTTATTCTAATTCTAACTGTACAGTATAAAAGTATAGCAAAGTATAGCTCATTCATGAGCTATACTTTGGAATTCTTTATACACACAGGAGCACACAAGAAAATAACTAACAAGAGAAAATCGAAAATTTGAAGAAAGAAATGCAAAAGCTTCCTCGTGAATGCCTATATAAGCTAAAAAGCTTCAAAGGCGACATAGGCGATATTACTCTTAACAAGACAACAACCCACAACGACAATGAGACAAGCCAACTGGGAACAAAAAGTTTCTAAAGTATAAACCGGACATCACAATGTGCACAAGCGAATTAAATAATGTGTATTGCTGTCAAATCGACGTGTTCCACAACTTTAACGATCCTTCTGAAAGAACTGTTATTCTTCTATAGAAAATCATCTATTTTCGAAGACAAGGACACAATAATATTCATAACTGCCATTTTCATGCAATATCGCTGCATTTTTGAATGATGTGCATTTTCGCAGACGCGATTCTATTTCGATAAATTATAACGTCGCACGACATAGTATAAACTCAAGATTGCAGTACATCTGGATTTGGCTTGAGTGGCAATGCTTAATATTGCACTTTTTATTACCAGTCCAGCCTCATTTTCGTATTTACCCTACGCGACACCGCACATTACAATAACCCGTGTGAGGGCTCCAAAATTGCAAAGTATAGGAAAATGCAAGAACGAATATTAAATTATACGTTGAGAGACGTGAACACGTATCTGTACTTACTGAACATATAAAATCAAATAATCACCCAGCAGAGAATTGTGAACAGTAACTAAAATATTTCAACTTGGCGAACAATTCTCCTACAATGCGATGGTTTTACGATGCCCTATATAGCTTAATTCTTATTAATCTTTCTATTGTCAATCGTGACCGTTTGTTTTTTTTACGCGCGTGCTGATCTCTTCTTCTAACTTATGAGGCTGGCACGCAATTTCTATATATCATGCTAAGAAACTTCAGCATCGTGCTGATGTTGATCATAATATTAATCGTATACAAGTTGAAGACTTTATAATACGCGGGGAGTGAAATACGTTTCTATGCAAGTGAAATACTCAATGGAGGAAGAATATGCATCTATGCAGGAGATGATGAACTTATATGTAAGCTTTCCTTTGTCTTCCATGGAGCTAGTTAACATCTTGACTTGTATCCTTCTTTATTTATGGAATTAAAAAAACCATCTTCTAAAAATTACGAAAATGTCTTACCTTCATACTTGGCCTTTATAATGTGATAACATTTAATACATCTGTCGAAAGATTATCGTATATACTTATCCCGATTAAATATCACAATTGAAAATTATGTCAACAATGAAACGATCAAAGGAAAATGCAATAACAAGGGAATGATTTTCTAACGCATTGTTCATTAAAGCCAGCGAAACTACAAACGAATGAAAGGTATACCAGAGTATAAATATCTGCAGGAATAACAGATGAACAATCAAATGGATCGAGAATATCGTGTATAGTTCGAAATGAAAAATAAATACACAAAAAGAACAGAACATTCCAATTCATCATAAAATACTAGTCCACCCTGAAAATTGAATTCGATACGAAGAAAATTGCTCATTTGAGGACAGACTGCGTTGTTCGAGCACTGGCGGCGCCTGGTGTGCGTGGGAACGCTAGTTCACGATGGTCTGCTGGCCTCCCGAGACCGAGAGCTCGTTTATTGCGAGACTGTATACCAGACCGCACTTCGCATTGTAGTGGGAAACTACTACATCTAAACACTTTGAGGTCTCTGCCAGCGGACCCTACGGTTCGTGGAAGGTTGAAACGACTAAGGACGACGTATCATCGTATCAATTATTTACTCAAGAGATTTGCAGATATAACTTGAAAACTCAAAATACAATAACACTTGAAAGGTACAAATGACGAAAATCGTTATGGACACAACAATGGGTATGATGAAGTGGCTATACAGAGACAGACTACAACCGACGATAGCTCGGCTAGTACATTTTTCTCTTCGGTCGTCTTTCGGGACCAAAGCGGGACCAAAATATGGCCCGCTACAGCATCACGGCTTGCCTTCCATTTGCTGCAAATAGATTATTAGTTGCCTAAAAGCTTATTAATAATTTAACAATATATTATATTCATATTGTAACTGTACATAGTACACATACATGAGCTGTAACATTGAAAGTGAAATGTTCGTAAGCGAATTACATAATGAGTTTGGCTGTCAAATCGGCTCGCTCCACAATTTAGAAAGATCCATCTGAATGAACTGTTATTCTTTTATAGACAATTATGTATTTTTTAAGACATGGACACAATAATAACAATAAGTGCCATCTTCATGCAATATCACTGAATGACGTGCATTTTCGCAGACACTAAACTATTCTGAAATAAAATTCTAAATTGTAGCATCGCACAACATACTCGAGATTTCAATACATCTGAACTCGGTTTGACGTGAACAATGCCTTCCGCCGCGTTTACTCACAAGATATCGGCCTTCATTCAGTATCTATCCCTACGCATGGCAACGACGCGTGTGATAGATTTGAAATTAGAGAAATAAAGTATAATCAGTTTACAATATGATGGAGAGGAAACGTGAATTCTCACCTGTACCTACTGAATAGATAAAAATAAATGATCGTCCAGAAGAGAATTCGTAAACAGTAATTAAAATATTTCAACTTGTCGGACGTGATTTCCCCTTCCATGCGATGGCATCATGATGCCCTACATAACTTAATTGTTGTTGATTTTTCTCTTGACACTCGATCCTGACAGTTACTTTTTAGCGCATTTCCTCATTTATGAAAAAAATGCACTATTGTGCTCGCCATGTCCGTCCGTCTGTCTGTCTGTCTGTCTGTCTGTCCGTCTGTCCGTCTGTCCGTCTGTCCGTCTGTCCGTCTGTCCGTCTGTCCGTCCGTCTGTCTGTCCGTCTGTCCGTCCGTCTGTCTGTCCGTCTGCCTGTCAGTCTGTCTGTCCGTCAGTCCGTCCGTCTGTCTGTCCGTCCGTGACCTCAAGTATTCGTCGACGAGAAAATGCGCTCTCTGTCACTCACTGCAGTGAGTACCGAGTTATATTTTTTACGCGAGTGGTGATCTCTACTTTATATTTATGGGCCACCACGAATTATTCTATATGTTATACTAGGAAAGTTCATCCTTATGCCGATCATAATATTCATCATATATATTATATAAGCTTGAGACTTTGTAAGGTGTGGGGAAAGCGCGGAGAGTTCCTCAAGGTTCAACTCACGCCAAAATCTCGGTTGCAAAAAGTGCCCAATTGCAGCGAGTCTCTCGTTTAAACTGAATACTCTAACGATTTCCTATCATACTTCTTGAAATTAATCAATATTCTCTTTATTCTTTACAGAGGTTTGAAATATGTATCACATGAACTATGACAGTTATGTAAATAAATATAACAAACGGAAATTACTCATTCACATATCGAGCAAAGTCCTCATTTATGTTAAAGATAAGTTTGTAACTTATATTTAAAAGTAATTAAATCACCCTTGGTATCTATTAATGCTAATGAATGAAATAATGTGCACAAAAGCAAAAAATTTAAGTTGAAAAGTAACTATGATGAATTATAACGGCCGGGCTAGCGACATCACAAAAAAAAATAATTGTGTGCTTAATTCGCGGAAATTTATTCACATGTTTGTTACAACTTTAATATCGATCCGAATTACTCATCGTTCGAAAAATTATACGAAAGTTATAAAAAGCTATTAAAAAATATAACTCAGTACTCACAGCAGTGAGTGACAGAGAGCGCATTTTCTCGTCGACGTAAACTTGAGGTCACGGACAGACGGACAGACGGACGGACAGACAGACAGACGGACATGGCGAGCACAATAGTGCATTTTTTCCATAAATGAGAAAATGCGCTAAAGATCTATACAAAATTATCCTGCTATTTATTTACTAACCGCCAATATATTTTTCTGAGGTGCTAGTGGGATACATCAAATTATTTTATACTCTATTGACATTAGCTACGTTAGGGAGCGTTGTTAATTTATGTTTATTTTGTTTGTAATTTATAATTGGTTCGTAATTAATTGGTAGCTAGTTTCAAAGAAATTTTTTCAAGTTAATTTACAGTAAATTTTCAGTGAAGTGTACTCAATTTTTTTAATGATATTTAGTAAATTGGTGGTTATACGAAATTGCATTGTTGCTAATTTTCCGTTAACTCACTGATTAATTGCAAGTAATTGGAAGTTTTCTCGATAGAAAGCTATAATTTTCAGAAAATTTTATTCAAGTATCGTTCTATTTTCATTATGAATTTATTTAATACCTAGATAATAAACATTCTCATTATTAAATGAACCATCATCTCAAACACTGTTAAAGTGTAGCACCCTGCGATCGCGTTCTATTTATACGCAGTGCACACAATGAAATTCCTGCTATAGGGTAGGCTTGGAGTTAGGACACAGAATTGCACAGTATTTTATCTATCTGAATATATATAATAACTTTAGTTTCTTAATATTATAACCAAGTATATCGGTGTTTTCATCAGAAATGTGCAATCGCTTAATTTTCGACAAAAATTATATAATAGTTGATAACTATAAACGATATTTAATAAAATGACATTTATAAGCGATAATAAGTCAAGTTTGTTTGGTCATTAATAATACTATTGCATTGCATAATATTGCTTATATTGGTCATTGCATAATATTGCTTGCATGTTATCCATTATTATGGATTAGAGATTAGGTAGACAACAATTTAGGCTTCTAAATCATACATTTCTGTAAAATCAAGCAGATGTGTCATCATTGCTAGTTATGTTGTTTTCCTAAGATTTTAACATGTGCTTGAAGCACATGTTAAAATGACAACAGACCGCTCAGTTAAGCGCGACCAGCTTTGACGTGGTCATAAAATTTGTGGTCTCCGTCAGTTGAGCTGCTGATCCCTGGCGTACTGTTTCCTCTCATATAGGGTTTTGACTCCGACGCCAGGCTGAGTTGTTATAAAAGAATAGAATAGAAGTGTCGGCGTTGACGAAATAGGCCCACGGCCTGTTGCCGATTCTTGAATTTTTCGTGACTTGATTCACAAGGGATCCGGCCTTTGGAACCGATCTTTCCATAGAACCAGACCTGTAAATAATGTAAGAAATAAACGCATGAATCAAAGTGAAAGTGCACAAAAAGCTTTAAAATGTTTTTACACGAACTCGGACTCCGTTTTGAATAAAAGAAGTGAACTATTAACTGTGATTGAAAACGAGCGGATAGACATTATTTGTATTACAGAAACACTCCCTAA